>NC_069502.1:793641025-793941025 GCF_027579735.1 Bombina bombina | reverse complement strand
AAGTAAAAATGTTAAAACACTATGCAGGGTAGGCGTATGTGCACACTCTAAACATTGTCAGGGGTAATGATAAGAGAAACTGTACACATGCAATTGGCGGTATAATTCACTGCAATAGAATACAATTAATCCTAAGACCCCAACCAAGATACCTCAACCCACAATTCTGACATATAAACGGATGCTTAAGATTTCAGACCCCTAGGTCATCATAATTAGTTCCAAAGAATTTATAAATGTGTCTCTGAAAGGTAAAGAGAAGTTCTGTTAGTAACAGTTGATGCCAGCTCTGTGAAGTGTGGATTGTTATATTATCCTGCTTCAGCACTCCAGACTCATCAACCCACTCCAGTTGCCGACAAGCTGTCTGGGTTTATTAGAGGGACCAACCATGTCCTGGTTTGTAGGTGCCTTAAGGTATCACATGGAGCCGCACAGACAGCGTGCAAAAGCCAGTCATCCCCTCTACTCGCAGGCTGGAGATAGGAAGGACCTGCAAGGCTTAATTGCCACTTCCCAAGCGTGCCTCTCTCCGCAATCTGAGAGGGTTTAGTCTCTGATCCTGTGCAGGGCCGTGGTAGATCTACCATGTCTAGAGCTCCGACAGCCATAAAAAATAATCTTAAAAAAATGAATTTAGTGATACTTACAGTCGCAACAGAAATGGAAATGAGAGCAAAAACAACCGAACGCAAACGAACGAGCAATATTTCTAAAAAGAGTTACACAAAAGAAATCTGTAATTTAGAAACATGTCAACTTTGCACCTAGCCATAGTAATATCATAATATACATTGTTATGTTATTGTTATGTTATGCCCAGTAGTGTGTCATCTATCATAATAGGGTGGGTGCAGAGCATAGATGAGCAGCATAAAGCTCAGAGAGTGATTTTGAAGAACTTTTTTTTCTTTTGGATCCCTTGGATGGAAATTAGAGTGACACAATAAATACATACACTTTATAACAGAGCAGGCATAGAAATAATATATGTGTGTGTTTGTATTTGTCTATAAAGGTGTGCGTGTGTGTATGCATGTGTGTGTTTGCATGTATGTATTTGTGTATAATGTATGTATTTGTGTGTATGTGTTGTTTTTTTATATGTATGTGTGTGTTTTTGTTGAGTGAATGTGTGTGTGTGTGTGTGTGTGTGTGCAAAGCCTGCCACAATGTGGGTTTAGTGCAGTGTTTCATGCCACTGTGAAATCTAGTTATGCATACATACACTTTATAACACTAAGCAGGCATAGAAATAATATATGTGTGTTTGTATTTGTCTATGAAGGAGTGCATGTGTGTATGAATGTGTGTGTTTGCATGTATGTATTTGTGTGTATGTGTTGTTTTTTATATATATATATATGTGTGTGTGTTTTTGTTGAGTGAATGTGTCTGTGTGTGTGTGCAAAGTCTGCCAGAATGTGGGTTTAGTGCAGTGTTTCATGCAGTGTTTCTGCTTCTAGGTTTACTATAAAGTTGTTATAAAGTTTAGACAAGTTAGGGTCAAGGTACAATTTGTATTACTTAGAGAAGGGACAAAAATTATCCTTATTCTATTACTTGCCATTGCCCAGTAATGACCATTTGATTTATTTTACATAGTATAGTAATTAGAATGATTTGATTATTATCCATTGCCCAGCAAGATTTGCCATTGCATGATTAGCTATTGCCCAGTAATGCCAAATGTATGTATTAGAGAAGGGACAGTTATTAGCCATTATTTTATTAGCAAATGCCAAGTAACATTTTTTGCTTTAAGATGGAACAGTAATTAGCCTGATTCTATTAGTGGCCATTATCCAGTCATGCCCATTTATAAAACATCACACATAAGTATAGAGACACACTAATAAAGTTGTTATGAAGTCTAGACAAGTTTTTGTAACCAGACACAAGCGTCAAATGTGTCATTCAACACAATAGACAACAAGACAAAGGGGGGGAGGGTCAATTAGAACAAAATAGAACAGAGAGATCAGTGTCTGAATATGTCACTCCATTAATATCTCAAGGAAGGGATGACTTAAGAAATGTCACATTAGAAAGTATAGAGGAAAGTACACCAAGTAGCAGCAGAAAGCACATGAAAATTAAATGTATGACAACAAATGCAAGAAGCATGACAGGTAAAATGGGGGAGCTGACGCTCTTAGTTGCAGAAGAGGACTATGATGTTATCAGTATAACTGAAACTTGGTGGGATGATTCACATGACTGGGCAGTTAACTTAGAGGGGTATACATTATTTAGGAGGGACAGGAATAATAAAAGGGGTGGAGGAATCTGCATGTATATTAAACCTGACCTTAAACCTACAATAAGGGAAGATATTTATGATACAAGTGACAATGTAGAGACCCTGTGGGTTGAAATAAAGAGTGGGGGGAAAAATCCTAAAAAAATATTACTAGGAACATGCTACAAGCCTCCCAACATTAGTGACCCGGAGGAAACTCAACTACTTATCCAAATAGGTAAGGCTGCTAATAACAGTGCTGTAATTGTGGGAGATTTTAACTACCCTGATATAAACTGGGCCAATGAAACTAGTAATTCAGCTAAGGGGGATAGATTTTTAAATGTTCTCAGGGATAACTTCTTGTCACAATTAATAGAGGAGCCAACTAGGAGTAAAGCTATATTGGATTTAGTGCTATCAAACAATACAGATATAATATCAAACATAGAAGTTAAAGAACATTTGGGTAACAGTGATCATAACATGGTCACATTTGAAATCTCTTTTCATATGCAATGTTTTAAAGGCTTAACTTAGGCCTAGATTTAGAGTTCGGCGGTAGCCGTCAAAACCAGCGTTAGAGGCTCCTAACGCTGGTTTTGGGCGCCCGCTGGTATTTGGAGTCAGTGATTAAAGGGTCTAACGCTCACTTTTCAGCCGCGACTTTTCCATACCGCAGATCCCCCTACGCCATTTGCGTAGCCTATCTTTTCAATGGGATCTTTCTAACGCTGGTATTTAGAGTCGTTTCTGCAGTGAGCGTTAGAGCTCTAACGACAAGATTCCAGCCGCCTGAAAATAGCAGGAGTTAAGAGCTTTCTGGCTAACGCCGGTTTATAAAGCTCTTAACTACTGTACCCTAAAGTACACTAACACCCATAAACTACCTATGTACCCCTAAACCGAGGTCCCCCCACATCGCCGCCACTCGATTAAAATTTTTAACCCCTAATCTGCCGACCGCCACCTACGTTATACTTATGTACCCCTAATCTGCTGCCCCTAACACCGCCGACCCCTGTATTATATCTATTAACCCCTAACTTGCCCCCCACAACGTCGCCGCAAGCTACTTAAAATAATTAACCCCTAATCTTCCGACCGCAAATCGCCGCCACCTACGTTATCCCTATGTACCCCTAATCTGCTACCCCTAACATCGCCGACCCCTATGTTATATTTATTAACCCCTAATCTGCCCCCCACAACGTCGCCGACACCTACCTACACTTATTAACCCCTAATCTGCCGACCGGAGCTCACCGCTATTCTAATAAATGTATTAACCCCTAAAGCTAAGTCTAACCCTAACACTAACACCCCCCTAAGTTAAATATAATTTTTATCTAACGAAATAAATTAACTCTTATTAAATAAATAATTCCTATTTAAAGCTAAATACTTACCTGTAAAATACATCCTAATATAGCTACAATATAAATTATAATTATATTATAGCTATTTTAGGATTAATATTTATTTTACAGGCAACTTTGTAATTATTTTAACCAGGTACAATAGCTATTAAATAGTTAAGAACTATTTAATAGTTACCTAGTTAAAATAATTACAAATTTACCTGTAAAATAAATCCTAACCTAAGATATAATTAAACCTAACACTACCCTATCAATAAAATAATTAAATAAACTACCTACAATTACCTACAATTAACCTAACACTACACTATCAATACATTAATTAAACACAATTGCTACAAATAAATAAAATTAAATAAACTATCTAAAGTACAAAAAATAAAAAAGAACTAAGTTACAGAAAATAATAAAATATTTACAAACATAAGAAAAATATTACAACAATTTTAAACTAATTACACCTACTCTAAGCCCCCTAATAAAATAACAAAGCCCCCCAAAATAAAAAATTCCCTACCCTATTCTAAAATACAAATATTACAAGCTCTTTTACCTTACCAGCCCTGAACAGGGCCCTTTGCGGGGCATGCCCCAAGAATTTCAGCTCTTTTGCCTGTAAAAAAAAACATACTATACCCCCCCCCCAACATTACAACCCACCACCCACATACCCCTAATCTAACCCAAACCCCCCTTAAATAAACCTAACACTACCCCCCTGATGATCTTCCTACCTTGTCTTCACCATGCCAGGTTCACCGATCCGTCCTGGCTCCAAGATCTTCATCCAAGCCAAGCGGGGGCTAGACATCCACTGAAGAAGTCCAGAAGAGGGTCCAAAGTCTTCCTCCTATCCGGCAAGAAGAGGACATCCGGACCGGCAAACATCTTCTCCAAGCGGCATCTTCTATCTTCTTCCATCCGATGACGACCGGCTCCATCTTGAAGACCTCCAGCGCGGATCCATCCTCTTCTTCCGACGACTAGACGACGAATGACGGTTCCTTTAAGGGACGTCATCCAAGATGGCGTCCCTCGAATTCCGATTGGCTGATAGGATTCTATCAGCCAATCGGAATTAAGGTAGGAATTTTCTGATTGGCTGATGGAATCAGCCAATCAGAATCAAGTTCAATCCGATTGGCTGATCCAATCAGCCAATCAGATTGAGCTCGCATTCTATTGGCTGATCGGAACAGCCAATAGAATGCGAGCTCAATCTGATTGGCTGATTGGATCAGCCAATCGGATTGAACTTGATTCTGATTGGCTGATTCCATCAGCCAATCAGAAAATTCCTACCTTAATTCCGATTGGCTGATAGAATCCTATCAGCCAATCGGAATTCGAGGGACGCCATCTTGGATGACGTCCCTTAAAGGAACCGTCATTCGTCGTCTAGTCGTCGGAAGAAGAGGATGGATCCGCGCTGGAGGTCTTCAAGATGGAGCCGGTCGTCATCGGATGGAAGAAGATAGAAGATGCCGCTTGGAGAAGATGTTTGCCGGTCCGGATGTCCTCTTCTTGCCGGATAGGAGGAAGACTTTGGACCCTCTTCTGGACTTCTTCAGTGGATGTCTAGCCCCCGCTTGGCTTGGATGAAGATCTTGGAGCCAGGACGGATCGGTGAACCTGGCATGGTGAAGACAAGGTAGGAAGATCATCAGGGGGGTAGTGTTAGGTTTATTTAAGGGGGGTTTGGGTTAGATTAGGGGTATGTGGGTGGTGGGTTGTAATGTTGGGGGGGGGGTATAGTATGTTTTTTTTTACAGGCAAAAGAGCTGAAATTCTTGGGGCATGCCCCGCAAAGGGCCCTGTTCAGGGCTGGTAAGGTAAAAGAGCTTGTAATATTTGTATTTTAGAATAGGGTAGGGAATTTTTTATTTTGGGGGGCTTTGTTATTTTATTAGGGGGCTTAGAGTAGGTGTAATTAGTTTAAAATTGTTGTAATATTTTTCTTATGTTTGTAAATATTTTATTATTTTCTGTAACTTAGTTCTTTTTTATTTTTTGTACTTTAGATAGTTTATTTAATTTTATTTATTTGTAGCAATTGTGTTTAATTAATGTATTGATAGTGTAGTGTTAGGTTAATTGTAGGTAATTGTAGGTAGTTTATTTAATTATTTTATTGATAGGGTAGTGTTAGGTTTAATTATATCTTAGGTTAGGATTTATTTTACAGGTAAATTTGTAATTATTTTAACTAGGTAACTATTAAATAGTTCTTAACTATTTAATAGCTATTGTACCTGGTTAAAATAATTACAAAGTTGCCTGTAAAATAAATATTAATCCTAAAATAGGTATAATATAATTATAATTTATATTGTAGCTATATTAGGATTTATTTTACAGGTAAGTATTTAGCTTTAAATAGGAATTATTTATTTAATAAGAGTTAATTTATTTCGTTAGATAAAAATTATATTTAACTTAGGGGGGTGTTAGTGTTAGGGTTAGACTTAGCTTTAGGGGTTAATACATTTATTAGAATAGCGGTGAGCTCCGGTCGGAAGATTAGGGGTTAATAATTGAAGGTAGGTGTCGGCGATGTTAGGGAGGGCAGATTAGGGGTTAATACTATTTATGATAGGGTTAGTGAGGCGGATTAGGGGTTAATAACTTTATTATAGTAGCGCTCAGGTCCGCTCGGCAGATTAGGGGTTAATAAGTGTAGGTAGGTGTCGGCGACGTTGTGGGGGGCAGATTAGGGGTTAATAAATATAACATAGGGGTCGGCGATGTTAGGGCAGCAGATTAGGGGTACATAGGGATAACGTAGGTGGCGGCGGTTTACGGAGCGGCAGATTAGGGGTTAAAAGTGTAATGCAGGGGTCAGCGATAGCGGGGGCGGCAGATTAGGGGTTAATAAGTGTAAGGTTAGGGGTGTTTAGACTCGGGGTACATGTTAGGGTGTTAGGTGCAGACTTAGGAGGTGTTTCCCCATAGGAAACAATGGGGCTGCGTTAGGAGCTGAACGCTGCTTTTTTGCAGGTGTTAGGTTTTTTTTCAGCTCAAACAGCCCCATTGTTTCCTATGGGAGAATCGTGCACGAGCACGTTTTTGATGCCGGCCGCGTCCGTAAGCAACTCTGGTATCGAGAGTTGCATTTGCGGTAAAAATGCTCTACGCTCCTTTTTTGGAGCCTAACGCAGCCTTTGTTTGAACTCTCGATACCAGAGTTAAATTTATGGTGCGGCCAGAAAAAAACCCGCGGAGCGTTAACAGCCCTTTTACCGCCGAACTCTAAATCTAGCCGTAAGACTTTTAATTTCAAGAAAGCAAAATTCAACGATTTAAGGAAATCATTAAATAATATAAATTGGGACAATGTATTTTCTAATAAAAATACAGAGGATAAATGGATAATATTTAAAAATTTGTTAAATAAATATACATATCAATACATACCATATGGTTATAAAAATAAAAATAAAAAAACTAAGCCGTTATGGCTAAATAAAAATGTGTTAAAAGAAATTAGGAAAAAACGTAGGGCATTTAAATTATTAAAAGAAAATAGTACAGACTCAGCATACAATATTTATAAGGAATGTAACAAAGCATGCAAAAAAGCAATCAAATTAGCCAAAATTGAAAATGAAAAATTAATTGCCAAGGATTCTAAGTCTAACCCTAAAAGGTTCTTTAAGTACATAAATAGCAAAAAATCTAAGAAGGATAATATAGGTACATTAAAATGTGTGGAGGGTAGCATGATAAATAATGACAGGGAGAAGGCTGAGGTACTAAACCAGTTTTTTCTTCAGTATACACAAGAGAGGAACCATTGAATGATACTTTGGAACAGAATAGAACATGCCAGTCCATACCACTAACTGGGTTTTGTTTAGAGGATATCAGGAAAAAACTAAAAAATATTAAGGTAAATAAAACTCCAGGCCCAGATGGAATACACCCAAGGGTGTTAAGTGAACTTAGCACTGTTATAGACAAACCTTTACTCTTAATTTTTCAAGACTCATTATCCTCAGGCATGGTACCCCAGGATTGGCGTAAAGCTGATGTGGTGCCACTCTTCAAAAAGGGAAGCAGGGATGATCCAGGAAGCTATAGACCAGTTAGTCTGACATCAATAGTGGGGAAGATATTTGAAGGGATTATAAGGGATTATATTGATGAGCATATTCGTGTAAACAAGATTATGAGTTCTAATCAGCATGGCTTTAGGAGAAATAGATCATGTCAAACTAATCTAATTAGATTCTACGAGGAAGTAAGTAAAAATATAGATAAAGGGGAATCAGTTGATGTGATATACTTAGATTTTGCAAAGGCATTTGATACAGTGCCACATGAGAGATTAATGCACAAAATTAAGGGACTGGGAATAGCTGAAAATGTTAGCTCATGGATAAATAACTGGATAAAAGATAGGGAGCAACGAGTAGCAGTAAATGGATCATACTCAGATTGGACAAAGGTAATCAGTGGCGTCCCCCAGGGATCAGTACTGGGCCCTGTTCTTTTTAATATTTTTATAAATGACTTGGAGCAAGGATTAAATAGCGACATCTCTATTTTTGCAGATGATACTAAGTTAAGTAAGGTCATTAGGTCAGAGCAGGATGAACGCTCTTTGCAAAGGGATTTGCTAAAATTAGAACTATGGGCAAGTGAATGGATAATGAGATTTAATACGGAAAAATGTAAGGTTCTACATTTTGGAAGTAAAAATAAGCAGGCTATGTATTTTTTAAATGGGACAAGACTTAGCCAAACACAGGAGGAAAGGGATTTGGGAGTAGTAATAGATAACAAGCTAAAGATGAGTGCACAATGCAGGGCAGCGGCTTCAAAGGCTAATAAGATACTAGCATGTATTAAAAGAGGCATTGATTCAAGGGAGGAAAGCATAATTCTGTCATTATATAAAGCCCTGGTAAGACCTCACCTTGAGTTTGGAGTGCAGTTCTGGGGACCGATTGCTAAAAAAGATATTGCAGAACTAGAAAAAGTTCAGAGAAGGGCCACAAAGCTAATAAGGGGATTGGAGAAATTAACCTATGAGGAGAGGCTAGCCAAACTGGGTCTGTTCTCTTTAGAAAAAAGGTGCTTGAGAGGTGACATGATTACTTTATATAAATATATTCAAGGCCCATATACAGAGATGGCAGAAGCTCTTTTTATTCCAAGAAAATTGGTTCTGACAAGAGGTCATAATTTAAGGTTGGAGGAAAGGAGATTTAATCTCCTGCAACGGAAACGTTTTTTCACTGTAAGAGCAATAAAATTGTGGAACTCATTACCAAAGGAGGTAGTGAATGCCAATACCATAGATACATTTAAAAATAGTCTGGATAAATTTCTGTATATAAACAAAATTCATGGATATGATTGCTAGTATTAAATGGGTCACATTTTAATGGGGTTATTTAAGCTTAACTGGAGCTTTTTGTAAGTATTTTAGATTTGTATAGGTTGAACTCGATGGACTTCAGTCTTTTTTCAACCTTATCTACTATGTTACTATGTTACTATGTAAGACATCACTGTGTGAATAGACAAAAGGAAAAAAAAAAACAACAATAATTATACAATGCTCACTAATTATCCCTTTACATATTGTCCTGCAATGTCCGTTGTATTTATAATCCATAACACAATAATAAGCCTGATTCTGTTATTAGACATTTACCAGTAACGCATATATATATATATATATATATATATATATATATATATATATGTAATGTCATAACAATTATCCTTTTATAAACTATTTGCAAATTATTATGTGTTTTTGTTTGGTGACAGCAAAGCCTCCTTCTGCATTCATAGCGCACGTGTGCAGTGTGTTATGCCCAGTAGTGTGTCATCTATCATAAAGAGGGAGGGTGCAGAGCATAGATGAGCAGTATAAAGCTCAGAGAGTGATTTTGAAGAACTTTTTTTCTTTTGGATCCCTTGGATGGAAATTACAGTGACACAATAAATACATACACTTTATAACAGAGCAGGCATAGAAATAATATGTGTGTGTTTGTATTTGTCTATGAAGGAGTGCATGTGTGTATGCATGTGTGTGTTTGCATGTATGTATTTGTGTATAATGTATGTATTTGTGTGTATGTGTTGTTGTTTTTTATATATATATATATATGTGTGTGTATGTGTGTGTTTTTGTTGAGTGAATGTGTGTGTGTGCAAAGCCTGCCAGAATGTGGGTTTAGTGCAGTGTTTCGTGCCACTGTGAAATCTAGTTATGCCCAGGAGTGTGTCACCTATGATAGAGTGGATATAGCATAGCAGAACAGCATAAAGCACAGAGATGGATTTGACACAACAATTTATTTTTTCGTTTGTGTCCCCTGTAAATTACAGCCACTCAATAAATGGGATGCACTTCATAACACGGACTAGGCATTGCAATCCAGTACTCAAAGAGTGTTAGTATTATGGGAAAGCCAATTGCAAGAAACACAAAACCAAGTAACATAAATTTTCATCAATCGCTTCAATGTTATTTATGTTGCTCTGTAATTGCACATTACTTATCCCATGCACTCTTGACACTGACCTGTATGTCTTAGTTACATTACACAGGGAAGAAGCACAGATTGCATTGCAGAAGGCTGTATGCATTACATGAGACATAACCTGGAATGTGAGATGTCAGTTACGTGAGAGATAACCGGCAATGTGAGATGTCAGTTACGTGAGAGATAACCGGCAATGTGAGATGTTAGTTACGGGAGGGATATCCTGCAATGTGAAATGTCAGTTACGTGAGAGATAACCGGCAATGTGAGATGTTAGTTACGTGAGAGATAACCGGCAATGTGAGATGTTAGTTACGGGAGGGATATCCTGCAATGTGAAATGTCAGTTACGTGAGAGATAACCGGCAATGTGAGATGTCAGTTACGTGAGAGATAACCGGCAATGTGAGATGTTAGTTACGTGAGAGATAACCGGCAATGTGAGATGTTAGTTACGTGAGAGATAACCGGCAATGTGAAATGTCAGTTACGTGAGAGATAACCGGCAATGTGAGATGTTAGTTACGGGAGGGATATCCTGCAATGTGAAATGTCAGTTACGTGAGAGATAACCGGCAATGTGAGATGTCAGTTACGTGAGAGATAACCGGCAATGTGAGATGTTAGTTACGGGAGGGATATCCTGCAATGTGAAATGTCAGTTACGTGAGAGATAACCGGCAATGTGAGATGTCAGTTACGTGAGAGATAACCGGCAATGTGAGATGTTAGTTACGTGAGAGATAACCGGCAATGTGAAATGTCAGTTACGTGAGAGATAACTGGCAATGTGAGATGTTAGTTACGGGAGGGATATCCTGCAATGTGAAATGTCAGTTACGTGAGAGATAACCGGCAATGTGAGATGTTAGTTACGGGAGGGATATCCTGCAATGTGAAATGTCAGTTACGTGAGAGATAACCGGCAATGTGAGATGTTAGTTACGTGAGAGATAACCGGCAATGTGAAATGTCAGTTACGTGACAGATAACCGGCAATGTGAAATGTCAGTTACGTGAGAGATAACCGGCAATGTGAGATGTTAGTTACGGGAGGGATATCCTGCAATGTGAAATGTCAGTTACGGGAGGGATATCCTGTAATGTGAAATGTCAGTTACGTGAGGCATAAGCTGGAATGTGAGTTTTTCCTTAGCAACTGGATTTGTTACATTGCATAACTATTAGAAACAATCTCGAGAGAAGTCTCACTGTAGATTGCCCAAATATTATAATATTGCGTGTGCTATTTGGTTATATTATGCCCTTCCTACAGGGTTTTGTCTGTAACACTTATCTAAGAATATTGTACTTGCACTTTTCTGTAAATGTTTTGGGGCATGCCCTTTGATGATATTTGTTTATGACTTCAATAAAAAAATATTTGGAAAGAAACAATCTCGAGAGTTCCTTTAGACAGTTCAACGTTGGCCACAAGCAATCATTGAAGCAATGAGAAGAGATAATCGGCAATGTTAGTGTTACTATTATGCAATGAGAGATGTCAGTTACATGAGGCATAAACGAGAATGTGAGATTTTACGGATCATCTGAGGGTTTCCTAAGCAAATGGGTATGTTACATTGTATAACTATTAGAAACAAGGCTGTATGCGTTACAAAGCAAAGATTGCATTGCAGAAGGCTGTATGCGTTACATGAGACATAACCTGGGATGTGAGATGTCAGTTACGTGAGAAATAACCGGCAATGTGAGAGGTTAGTTATGGGAGGGATATCCTGCAATGTGAGGCATAAGCTGGAATGTGAGATTTTCCTTAGGAAATGGATTTGTTACATTGCATAACTATTAGAAACAAGCATCTGTGGCAAAATGTGACTATGCGCTGAGAATGTTGCTCAAAGCTGTCAGTGATCTGTGGGATAGTCTTACCTTCGGTAGAGCGATCATGCCTTCTGCGACTGCGCAAATAATAAGAGTCTGGACACAAGCAAAATTCTAACTGGAATGAGGAACACGGACACTCTTTTATTTAGTGCTCGTCCGTGTTCACACTTGTGATTACGTCATCAGAGAGGGGGAGGGTCAGAACTGGGGCTAAACGCACGTATCAAAAAGGTAAAACAGGGTATAGACCAGCCTGTTGAAAATCACTATACTAAAAACAGAAAAACTCTCTGATGATAATAATGTGCATTTAGTGTTTCAGACTAGCATACTTACATTATTAAAAGCTTGAAAATAAAACAATTTTTGGGTGAACTGCCCCTTTAAGAACAAGGTTAAGACTCCAAGGAGGAGTAACCGACTTAAACACAGGCTTGATTCTGACCAAGGGTATTTTGTAAATACATTTTGAAAGAAAGTTAGTAATCTTATTATATTTAAGTGACTTAAGTGTAATACAGGGTATTGCAATTCTTAGATTTTTTTTTATATTCTTCGCATTTATTTAAGACAACATTTTAAAGGACCAAACTACATTTTTAATTTTAATGATAGATATACAAAATAAATATTCTCCTTCCAGTTGTTTTATTTCTTAAATAAATTCCTACATCTGTAAAACAGAACTATTGGTTCTAAAATAAAATAAGTTCTATTTAAATAAAATAGTTAAAAGGGACATAAAACCAAATTTCCTTTCTTTCACTATTCAGACAGATCCTGTGATTTTAAACAACTTTCCCAAAATAAAAAAACCTAACTCTAAAAAAACCTAAGATACCCATTGTCCCTAAAGGGGCATTTGTATGGGCAAAATCCGTAATATGTACTCACCATTCCTGAAGTCTTCATCCATGCGGCTCCATCTTCATCCATCGCAGGACCATCTTCTATCTTCTTCCCGGAGGTGCAGAGCGGTCTTTCCCGATGGCGGATCCGGAGCGGTGGTCCTCTTCAGTGGCTGTTCAAATCAAGTGGCAGATTAGGGGTTAATAACTTTATTTAGTGTCGACGATGACGGGGGGCGGCGGATTAGGGGTATTTAGACTAGGGCTTTATGTTAGGGTGTTTTTACACAAGTTTCTTGTCCCCATAGACATCAATGGGGGTTGCGTTATAGCGATCGCAGGTGTTAGTTTTTTTACTAACACTTTCTCTCCATTGATGTCTATGAGGGAAAACGTGAACAAGCACATCAAGTCAGGACTTGGCCATAACGCAAAACACAAAGTTTTTTTTTGTAACTTGTAATGGCGGCTCTATGGAAAGTAAAACTTTAGCGCATAACTTGTAATCTTGGTGATTATGAAGAGAAGTTAAGTTGTTTAGAAAGACATAGGATATGATTTAATATCATAGGCTTTATATATGAGTATCCAAATAAATATTTAACTGCATTCCATGAATTTGATAGGATTTAGTGGAAAAATGCAGATTGTATCTATTGAGTACATTAACAAAGGTTAACAGACTGTTATACTATGAATATATTAAAGGCATTTTTCTACTTTTAAAAATCAACTCTGGTGGGACTTGAACCCACAACCTTTGAATGATTACAATCAACTAGAGGTCCAATGCGCTATCCATTGCGCCACAGAGTCTGTTTCTTATATGGCGGAACATGTGTGTGATACAGTCAATAATAACATTTTCTATATTATACATTACAATGGTCTTTATTACCAGTTTTGCTTAAAATAAGGACACATTTATGCCATAATCAGTTAGCAAGTAAGAGTCCATTAGCAAAGCTGTACTTCTACAAGTTTTTCTACCAGCACTAATATACCAGATATATACAGACTTTTTAAAGAGGATTTCTTAACTGGTCGCTTAAAGGGACACTGAACCCAAATTTTTTCTTTCATGATTCAGATAGAGCATGCAATTTTAAGCAACTTTCTAATTTACTTCTATTATCAATTTTTCTTAATTCTCTTGCTATCTTTATTTGAAAAAGAATGCATCTATGCTAACGAGCCAGCAAATTCTTGGTTCAGCACCATGGACAGCACTTGTTTATTGGTGCTGTCCAATCAGCAAGGACAACCCACTTTGTTCACCAAAAATGGGCTGGCATCTAAACTTACAGTCTTGCTTTTCAAATAAACATACTAAGAGAATGAAGAAAATTTGATAATAGGAGTAAATTAGAAAGTTGCTTAAAATTGCTGCTCTATCTGAATCGCAAAAACATAATTTATGTAAGAACGTACCTGATAAATTAATTTCTTTCATATTGGCAAGAGTCCATGAGCTAGTGACGTATGGGATATACAATCCTACCAGGAGGGGCAAAGTTTCCCAAACTTCAAAATGCCTATAAATACACCCCTCACCACACCCACAATTCAGTTTAACGAATAGCCAAGCAGTTGGGTGATAAAGAAAGGAGTAGAAAGCATCAACAAAAGAAATTTGGAAATAATTGTGCTTTATACAAAAAACAGAATTTATGTTTACCTGATAAATTACTTTCTCCAACGGTGTGTCCGGTCCACGGCGTCATCCTTACTTGTGGGATATTCTCTTCCCCAACAGGAAATGGCAAAGAGCCCAGCAAAGCTGGTCACATGATCCCTCCTAGGCTCCGCCTACCCCAGTCATTCGACCGACGTTAAGGAGGAATATTTGCATAGGAGAAACCATATGATACCGTGGTGACTGTAGTTAAAGAAAATAAACTATCAGACCTGATTAAAAAACCAGGGCGGGCCGTGGACCGGACACACCGTTGGAGAAAGTAATTTATCAGGTAAACATAAATTCTGTTTTCTCCAACATAGGTGTGTCCGGTCCACGGCGTCATCCTTACTTGTGGGAACCAATACCAAAGCTTTAGGACACGGATGAAGGGAGGGAGCAAATCAGGTCACCTAAATGGAAGGCACCACGGCTTGCAAAACCTTTCTCCCAAAAATAGCCGCAGAAGAAGCAAAAGTATCAAACTTGTAAAATTTGGTAAAAGTGTGCAGTGAAGACCAAGTCGCTGCCCTACATATCTGATCAACAGAAGCCTCGTTCTTGAAGGCCCATGTGGAAGCCACAGCCCTAGTGGAAGGAGCTGTGATCCTTTCAGGAGGCTGCCGTCCGGCAGTCTCGTAAGCCAATCTGATGATGCTTTTAATCCAAAAAGAGAGAGAGGTAGAAGTTGCTTTTTGACCTCTCCTTTTACCAGAATAAACAACAAACAAGGAAGATGTTTGTCTAAAATCCTTTGTAGCATCTAAATAGAATTTTAGAGCGCGAACAACATCCAAATTGTGCAACAAACGTTCCTTCTTCGAAACTGGTTTCGGACACAGAGAAGGCACGACTATCTCCTGGTTAATGTTTTTGTTAGAAACAACTTTTGGAAGAAAACCAGGTTAGTACGTAAAACCACCTTATCTGCATGGAACACCAGATAAGGAGGAGAACACTGCAGAGCAGATAATTCTGAAACTCTTCTAGCAGAAGAAATTGCAACCAAAAACAAAACTTTCCAAGATAATAACTTAATATCAACGGAATGTAAGGGTTCAAACGGAACCCCCTGAAGAACTGAAAGAACTAAGTTGAGACTCCAAGGAGGAGTCAAAGGTTTGTAAACAGGCTTGATTCTAACCAGAGCCTGAACAAAGGCTTGAACATCTGGCACAGCTGCCAGCTTTTTGTGAAGTAACACAGACAAGGCAGAAATCTGTCCCATCAAGGAACTTGCAGATAATCCTTTTTCCAATCCTTCTCGAAGGAAGGATAGACTCTTAGGAATCTTAACCTTGTCCCAAGGGAATCCTTTAGATTCACACCAACAGATATATTTTTTCCAAATTTTGTGGTAAATTTTTCTAGTTACAGGCTTTCTGGCCTGAACAAGAGAATCAATAACAGAATCTGAGAACCCTCGCTTCGATAAGATCAAGCGTTCAATCTCCAAGCAGTCAGCTGGAGTGGGACCAGATTCGGATGTTCGAACGGACCTTGAACAAGAAGGTCTCGTCTCAAAGGTAGCTTCCATGGTGGAGCCGATGACATATTCACCAGATCTGCATACCAAGTCCTGCGTGGCCACGCAGGAGCTATCAAGATCACCGACGCCCTCTCCTGATTGATCCTGGCTACCAGCCTGGGGATGAGAGGAAACGGCGGGAATACATAGGCTAGTTTGAAGGTCCAAGGTGCTACTAGTGCATCTACTAGAGTCGCCTTGGGATCCCTGGATCTGGACCCGTAGCAAGGAACCTTGAAGTTCTGACGAGAGGCCATCAGATCCATGTCTGGAATGCCCCACAGTTGAGTGATTTGGGCAAGTTAAACACTAAAAAACTCTAAGCCATCTCCGTGGAGATGTTGCCTGTACAACGGCAAAGAGAATGACTGGGGTAGGCGGAGCCTAGGAGGGATCATGTGACCAGCTTTGCTGGGCTCTTTGCCATTTCCTGTTGGGGAAGAGAATATCCCACAAGTAAGGATGACGCCGTGGACCGGACACACCTATGTTGGAGAAAATCATTACCACCATAAAAAGGGTGGGCCTCATGGACTCTTGCCAGTATGAAAGAAATGAATTTATCAGGTAAGTTCTTACATAAATTATGTTTTCTTTAATGTAATTGGCAAGAGTCCATGAGCTAGTGACGTATGGGATAGCAATACCCAAGATGTGGAACTCCACGCAAGAATCACTAGAGAGGGAGGGATAAAAATAAAAACAGCCATTTTCCGCTGAAAAAATTAATCCACAACCCAAAAAAATAAGTTTATTCTCATAAATGAAAGAAAAAAACTTAAATCAAAAGCAGAAGAATCAAACTGAAACAGCTGCCTGAAGAACTTTTCTACCACAAAACTGCTTCTGATGAAGCAAATACATCAAAATGGCAGAATTTAGTAAATGTATGCAAAGAGGACCAAGTTGCCGCTTTGCAAATCTGATCAACTGAAGCTTCATTCTTAAAGGCCCACAAAGTGGAGACTGATCTAGTAGAATGAGCTGTAATTCTCTGAGGCGGGGCCTGACCCGACTTCAAATAAGCTTGATGAATCAAAAGTTTCAACCAAGAAGTCAAGGAAATAGCAGAAGCCTTCTGACCTTTACTAGGACCAGAAAATAAAACAAATACGGCTAGATTTAGAGTTCGGCGGTAAAAGGGCTGTTAACGCTCCGCGGGTTTTTTTCTGGCCGCACCATAAATTTAACTCTGGTATCGAGAGTTCAAACAAATGCTGCGTTAGGCTCCAAAAAAGGAGCGTAGAGCATTTTTACCGCAAATGCAACTCTCGATACCAGAGTTGCTTACGGACGCGGCCGGCATCAAAAACGTGCTCGTGCACGATTCTCCCATAGGAAACAATGGGGCTGTTTGAGCTGAAAAAAAACCTAACACCTGCAAAAAAGCAGCGTTCAGCTCCTAACGCAGCCCCATTGTTTCCTATGGGGAAACACCTCCTAAGTCTGCACCTAACACCCTAACATGTACCCCGAGTCTAAACACCCCTAACCTTACACTTATTAACCCCTAATCTGCCGCCCCCGCTATCGCTGACCCCTGCATTACACTTTTAACCCCTAATCTGCCGCTCCGTAAACCGCCGCCACCTACGTTATCCCTATGTACCCCTAATCTGCTGCCCTAACATCGCCGACCCCTATGTTATATTTATTAACCCCTAATCTGCCCCCCACAACGTCGCCGACACCTACCTACACTTATTAACCCCTAATCTGCCGAGCGGACCTGAGCGCTACTATAATAAAGTTATTAACCCCTAATCCGCCTCACTAACCCTATCATAAATAGTATTAACCCCTAATCTGCCCTCCCTAACATCGCCGACACCTACCTTCAATTATTAACCCCTAATCTTCCGACCGGAGCTCACCGCTATTCTAATAAATGTATTAACCCCTAAAGCTAAGTCTAACCCTAACACTAACACCCCCCTAAGTTAAATATAATTTTTATCTAACGAAATAAATTAACTCTTATTAAATAAATAATTCCTATTTAAAGCTAAATACTTACCTGTAAAATAAATCCTAATATAGCTACAATATAAATTATAATTATATTATAGCTATTTTAGGATTAATATTTATTTTACAGGCAACTTTGTAATTATTTTAACCAGGTACAATAGCTATTAAATAGTTAAGAACTATTTAATAGTTACCTAGTTAAAATAATTACAAATTTACCTGTAAAATAAATCCTAACCTAAGATATAATTAAACCTAACACTACCCTATCAATAAAATAATTAAATAAACTACCTACAATTACCTACAATTAACCTAACAATACACTATCAATACATTAATTAAACACAATTGCTACAAATAAATAAAATTAAATAAACTATCTAAAGTACAAAAAATAAAAAAGAACTAAGTTACAGAAAATAATAAAATATTTACAAACATAAGAAAAATATTACAACAATTTTAAACTAATTACACCTACTCTAAGCCCCCTAATAAAATAACAAAGACCCCCAAAATAAAAAATTCCCTACCCTATTCTAAAATACAAATATTACAAGCTCTTTTACCTTACCAGCCCTGAACAGGGCCCTTTGCGGGGCATGCCCCAAGAATTTCAGCTCTTTTGCCTGTAAAAAAAAACATACTATACCCCCCCCCCAACATTACAACCCACCACCCACATACCCCTAATCTAACCCAAACCCCCCTTAAATAAACCTAACACTACCCCCCTGATGATCTTCCTACCTTGTCTTCACCATGCCAGGTTCACCGATCCGTCCTGGCTCCAAGATCTTCATCCAAGCCAAGCGGGGGCTAGACATCCACTGAAGAAGTCCAGAAGAGGGTCCAAAGTCTTCCTCCTATCCGGCAAGAAGAGGACATCCGGACCGGCAAACATCTTCTCCAAGCGGCATCTTCTATCTTCTTCCATCCGATGACGACCGGCTCCATCTTGAAGACCTCCAGCGCGGATCCATCCTCTTCTTCCGACGACTAGACGACGAATGACGGTTCCTTTAAGGGACGTCATCCAAGATGGCGTCCCTCGAATTCCGATTGGCTGATAGGATTCTATCAGCCAATCGGAATTAAGGTAGGAATTTTCTGATTGGCTGATGGAATCAGCCAATCAGAATCAAGTTCAATCCGATTGGCTGATCCAATCAGCCAATCAGATTGAGCTCGCATTCTATTGGCTGTTCCGATCAGCCAATAGAATGCGAGCTCAATCTGATTGGCTGATTGGATCAGCCAATCGGATTGAACTTGATTCTGATTGGCTGATTCCATCAGCCAATCAGAAAATTCCTACCTTAATTCCGATTGGCTGATAGAATCCTATCAGCCAATCGGAATTCGAGGGACGCCATCTTGGATGACGTCCCTTAAAGGAACCGTCATTCGTCGTCTAGTCGTCGGAAGAAGAGGATGGATCCGCGCTGGAGGTCTTCAAGATGGAGCCGGTCGTCATCGGATGGAAGAAGATAGAAGATGCCGCTTGGAGAAGATGTTTGCCGGTCCGGATGTCCTCTTCTTGCCGGATAGGAGGAAGACTTTGGACCCTCTTCTGGACTTCTTCAGTGGATGTCTAGCCCCCGCTTGGCTTGGATGAAGATCTTGGAGCCAGGACGGATCGGTGAACCTGGCATGGTGAAGACAAGGTAGGAAGATCATCAGGGGGGTAGTGTTAGGTTTATTTAAGGGGGGTTTGGGTTAGATTAGGGGTATGTGGGTGGTGGGTTGTAATGTTGGGGGGGGGGGTATAGTATGTTTTTTTTTACAGGCAAAAGAGCTGAAATTCTTGGGGCATGCCCCGCAAAGGGCCCTGTTCAGGGCTGGTAAGGTAAAAGAGCTTGTAATATTTGTATTTTAGAATAGGGTAGGGAATTTTTTATTTTGGGGGGCTTTGTTATTTTATTAGGGGGCTTAGAGTAGGTGTAATTAGTTTAAAATTGTTGTAATATTTTTCTTATGTTTGTAAATATTTTATTATTTTCTGTAACTTAGTTCTTTTTTATTTTTTGTACTTTAGATAGTTTATTTAATTTTATTTATTTGTAGCAATTGTGTTTAATTAATGTATTGATAGTGTATTGTTAGGTTAATTGTAGGTAATTGTAGGTAGTTTATTTAATTATTTTATTGATAGGGTAGTGTTAGGTTTAATTATATCTTAGGTTAGGATTTATTTTACAGGTAAATTTGTAATTATTTTAACTAGGTAACTATTAAATAGTTCTTAACTATTTAATAGCTATTGTACCTGGTTAAAATAATTACAAAGTTGCCTGTAAAATAAATATTAATCCTAAAATAGCTATAATATAATTATAATTTATATTGTAGCTATATTAGGATGTATTTTACAGGTAAGTATTTAGCTTTAAATAGGAATTATTTATTTAATAAGAGTTAATTTATTTCGTTAGATAAAAATTATATTTAACTTAGGGGGGTGTTAGTGTTAGGGTTAGACTTAGCTTTAGGGGTTAATACATTTATTAGAATAGCGGTGAGCTCCGGTCGGCAGATTAGGGGTTAATAATTGAAGGTAGGTGTCGGCGACGTTGTGGGGGGCAGATTAGGGGTTAATAAATATAACATAGGGGTCGGCGATGTTAGGGGTAGCAGATTAGGGGTACATAGGGATAACGTAGGTGGCGGCGATTTGCGGTCGGAAGATTAGGGGTTAATTATTTTAAGTAGCTTGCGGCGACGTTGTGGGGGGCAAGTTAGGGGTTAATAGATATAATACAGGGGTCGGCGGTGTTAGGGGCAGCAGATTAGGGGTACATAAGTATAACGTAGGTGGCGGTCGGCAGATTAGGGGTTAAAAATTTTAATCGAGTGGCGGCGATGTGGGGGGACCTCGGTTTAGGGGTACATAGGTAGTTTATGGGTGTTAGTGTACTTTAGGGTACAGTAGTTAAGAGCTTTATAAACCGGCGTTAGCCAGAAAGCTCTTAACTCCTGCTATTTTCAGGCGGCTGGAATCTTGTCGTTAGAGCTCTAACGCTCACTGCAGAAACGACTCTAAATACCAGCGTTAGAAAGATCCCATTGAAAAGATAGGCTACGCAAATGGCGTAGGGGGATCTGCGGTATGGAAAAGTCGCGGCTGAAAAGTGAGCGTTAGACCCTTTAATCACTGACTCCAAATACCAGCGGGCGCCCAAAACCAGCGTTAGGAGCCTCTAACGCTGGTTTTGACGGCTACCGCCGAACTCTAAATCTAGCCGATAGACTGGAAGTCTTCCTGAAATCTTTAGTAGCTTCCACATAATATTTCAAAGCTCTTACCACATCCAAAGAATGTAAGGATCTTTCCAAAGAATTCTTAGGATTAGGAAACAAGGAAGGGACAACAATTTCTCTATTAATGTTGTTAGAATTCACAATCTTAGGTAAAAATTGAAAAGAAGTCAGCAAAACTGCCTTATCCTGATGAAAAATCAGAAAAGGAGACTCACAAGAAAGAGCAGATAGCTCAGAAACTCTTCTAGCAGAAGAGATACCCAAAAGGAACAACACTTTCCAAGAAAGTAGTTTAATGTCCAAAGAATGCATAGGCTCAAATGGAGAAGCCTGTAAAGCCTTCAGAACAAAATTAAGACTCCAAGGAGGAGAAATTGATTTAATGACAGGCTTCATACAAACTAAAGCCTGTACATCCGAGATACTTATTTCATAGCTTGGGGACTGTGAGTCCCACCCTGATGATTGACATATGCCACTGTTGAGATATTGTCTGAAAACAAATGAACGGTTCTCTCTTTAACAGAGGCCAAAACTGAAGAGCTTTGAGAATTGCACAGAGTTCTAAAATATTTATTGGTTATCTCGCCTCTTGAGATTTCCAAACCCCTTGTGCTGTCAGAGATCCCCAAACAGCTCCCCAACCTGAAAGAGTCGCATCTGTTGTGATCACAGTCCAGGTTGGCAGAACAAAAGAAGCCCCTTGAACTAAATGATGGTGATCTATCCACCACGTCAGAGAGTGTCGTACATTGGTATTTAAGGATATTAATTGTGATATCTTTGTATAATCCCTGCACCATTGGTTCAGCATACAAAGCTGTAGAGGTCTCATGTGAAAACGAGCAAAGGGGATCGCGTCCGATGCTGCAGTCATGAGACCTAAAACTTCCATGCACATAGCCACTGAAGGGAATGACTGAGGCTGAAAGTGCCGGCAGGCTGCAACCAATTTTAAATGTCTCTTGTCTGTTAGAGACAGAGTCATGGACACTGAATCTATCTGGAAGCCTAAAAAGGTGACCCTTGTCTGAGGAATCAAGAAACTTTTTGGTAGAAAAGAGAATCTCAGAAACTGATAGTGTTCTGGATGAATCGGAATATGAAGGTATGCATCCTGCAAGTCTATTGTGGACATATAATGTCCTTGCTGAACAAAAGGCAGAATAGTCCTTATAGTCACCATCTTGAAAGTTGGTACTCTTCCATAACGATTCAAAATTTTCAAAACCAGAACTGGTCTGAATAAATTTTCCTTCTTTGGGACAATGAATAGATTTGAATAAAACCCCAAACCTTGTTCCTGAAAAGGAACTGGCATGATTACCCCTGAAGACTCCAGGTCTGAAACACACTTCAGGAAAGCCTGAGCTTTTACTGGATTTGCTGGGATACGTGAGAGAAAAAATCTTCTCACAGGAGGTCTTACTCTGAATCCTATTCGATACCCTTGAGAGACAATGCTCTGAATCCATTGATTTTGGACAGAATTTATCCAAATATCCTTGAAAAAACTTAATCTGCCCCCTACCAGCTGAGCTGGAATGAGGGCCGCACCTTCATGCGGACTTAGGGGCTGACTTTGGTTTCTTAAATGACTTGGATTTATTCCAATTTGAGGAAGGCTTCCAATTGGAAACAGATTCCTTGGGGGGAAGGATTAAGTTTTTGTTCCTTATTTTGACGAAAGGAACGAAAACGGTTAGAAGCCTTAGATTTACCCTTAGGTTTTTTTTATCCTTAGGCAGAAAAACTCCCTTTCCCCCAGTGACAGTTGAAATAATAGAATCCAACTGAGAACCAAATAAATTATTACCTTGGAAAGAAAGAGATAGTAATCTAGATTTAGATGTCATATCAGCATTCCAAGATTTAAGCCACAAAGCTCTTCTAGCTACTATAGCTAAAGACATGGATCTAACATCAGTTTTGATAATATCAAAAATGGCATCACAAATAAAATGATTAGCATGTTGCAGTAAGCGAATAATGCTAGAGATGTCAGAATCCAATTCTTGTTGCGCTAAATTCTCCAACCAGAAAGTTGATGCAGCCACAACATCAGCCAAAGAAATTGCAGGTCTGAGAAGATGACCTGAATATAAATATGCCTTCCTTAGATAAATTCAAGCTTCCTATCTAAAGGATCCTTAAAGGAAGTACTATCTTCCATAGGAATAGTGGTACGTTTAGCAAGAGTAGAAATAGCCCCATCAACTTTGGGGATTTTTTCCCAAAACTAATTTGCTCGTAAAGGATACAATTTTTTAAACCTTGAAGAAGGAATAAAAGAAGTACCTGTCTTATTCCATTCCTTAGAAATCATATCAGAAATAGCCTCAGGAATAGGAAAAACCCCTGGAGAAACCACAGGAGGTTTAAAAACAGCATTTAAATGTTTATTAGACTGAACGTCAAGAGGACTGGTTACCTCAATATCCAAAGTAATTAACACTTCTTTTAATAAAGAATTCATATACTCTATTTTAAATAAATAAGTAGATTTGTCAGTGTCAATGTCTGAGGAAGGATCTTCTGTATCAGATAGATCCTCATCAGAAGAGGATAAATTATTATGTTGTTGGTCATTTGAAATTTCATCAACTGAATGAGAAGTTTAAAAGACCTTTCACGTTTATTAGAAGGTGGAAATGCAGACAAAGCCTTCTGGATAGAATCAGAAACAAATTCTTTAAAATTCATAGGTATATCATGTACATTAGAAGTTGAAGGAACTGCAACTGGCAATGTACTATTACTGATGGACACACTATCTGCATGTAAAAGTTTATCATGACAACTATTACAAATGACATTCGGCGAAATAATTTCCACTATCTTACAACAAATGCACTTAGCTTTGGTAGAACCGATGTCAGGCAGCAATGTTCCAGCAGAAACTTCTGAGGCAGGATCAGATTGAGACATCTTGCAAAATGTAAAAGAAAAAACAACATATAAAGCAAAATTATCAATTTCCTTATATGAAAGTTTCAGGAATGGGAAAAAATGCAAATAGCATAGCCCTCTGATAAAGAAAAAGGCAAGAGGCAAACATCAATGGGGTATTGAAATAATGAAAAAGTTTGGCGCCAAGTATGACGCACAACGTAACTGAAAACTTTTTTGGTGCCAATAATAACCAGAAATGACACACTTGCGTCACTAATGACGCAACCGTGTGTAAGGCTTCGGCGTCAACTATGACGCCGGAAATGACGAAGTTGCGTCAGACGTATTTTTAGCGCCAAAAAATTCTCCCGCCAAGAATGACGCAATAAAGTTTAGCATTTGACGCACCCGCGGGCCTAATACCGCCCACAATTTGCAAGAAGTAGTCAATTGAAAAAAAGACTAAACCTCAGGTAAGAAAAACATTTCTTAAATTTTTTTTTATATTCCCCAAATATGAAACTGACAGTCTGCAGAAGGAAATACATGAACCCGACTCATGGCAAATATAAGTACAATACATATATTTAGAACTTTATATAAATGCATAAAGTGCCAAACATACTTACCAAAAGACACCCATCCACATATAGCAGATAGCCAAATCAGTACTGAAACAGTTATCAGTAGAGGTAATGGTAAATTGAAAGTATATGGTCGATCTGAAAAGGGAGGTAGGAGATGAATCTCTACGACCGATAACAGAGAACATATGAAATAGACCCCCGTTAGGGAAATCATCGTATTCAATAAGTGATACTCCCTTCACGTCCCTCTGACATTCGCTGTACTCTGAGAGGAATCAGGCTTCAACAATGCTGAGAAGCGCATATCAACGTAGAAATCTTAGCACAAACTTACTTCACCACCTCCATAGGAGGCAAAGTTTGTAAAACTGAATTGTGGGTGTGGTGAGGGGTGTATTTATAGGCATTTTGAGGTTTGGGAAACTTTGCCCCTCCTGGTAGGATTGTATATCCCATACGTCACTAGCTCATGGACTCTTGCCAATTACATGAAAGAAGGAAAAAATTTGGGTTCAGTGTCCCTTTAAGCTTTTTGCTTATATTATAGAGAGTTCATCGATTCTCATCAGAATCAAAGCATTCATTTTTTAATAATTTTCTCAGGCATAAGATAAGATTGACTTAAAGCATCCAAGAATCAAGGTGCACAAGAAGCAGTAAGGGTTAGACGTCATGAATCACTTGTTTAGGCCTAATCACGTCAAAGAAACCAGAGAAGATTGCAGGCATACAATAAGGCTAGAGCCCCCCCGCAAGGTAAATAATAACATTCAGTGACACAAAGATCCAATACTTCAAAGAGTCAGGTGAAGCTCCTCTCTAATTGGTATAAGGTTAACCATCAATTATCTGAAAAAAAAAATGCAAAAGAGAAAGGGCGCTCCAATGGTGCATTAACCAGACAAAAAACAGATACACTGAACAAATGTAAACAAATTTACAGGTAGTCACATTAGACTAAATGTTGAACTGTTTTTACGCAGTGAGTTATCAGGTCGCCTTCTGATAGACGTGTTCATGTGTAAAGGCTTCTTCTGGGAGAGGAGCTAAGTTCAGGTGAAAAGTAATTCTGCTTTTGGATATATGTACTATACTTCTCATGTAACCCTCTCTTCAAGTATCTATACCCTAAACCTACATCATCTCCCAGAGAAGCCATCGTCTGATACTCATAAGTTATAACCATTCCGTCTTCTGTGCTGCCCAATAGTTATTTTTTCAGTGAAGAGTATTTGTTTGCTTTGTAGTAATGTAATTTTTCAACAATTCCTCACATTAGGTAATAAACAGGAGTTGTGTAGCATACAGTTCGTACACATCTGAAATGTCAGATGATCAAAGTCCCAACCCTCATGTTCCTAGACAAAGGTGTTCAGAAAAATCAGTGATAGATTTATTCATAAAAATACAGGGGTATAAATAGTATCTACAGACTTTATAATTACAAACATGAAGCACCTATCTGGCGCTAAATAAGCAGACTGGGTACCCTAAATTGCCCAGCAAACTGCCCACTATCTCTCCCAGGTGCTAGATACACAGTTAGAACATGCAGGAAACTAAAAGACGGTTGTTGTTTTAATTTTATTAAAAAACTAACCTGTTTTTCTCCCATGCTAGGAAATTTCTTTTAATAAAGTTTTTGACTTTTTTTAAAAAAAACAAACAACCAAAAAACAACAACATATTGTCGCTTAGCTTGTTGCATGTTCGTTTTAAAGACTTATCCAGCACCTGAGAGAGCCAGCAGTCACTTTTCTGGGCAACTGAACCCAGCCTGCTCCAACAGAACCAAACAGGTGTTTCCTCTGTGTTTGGTTATCACCACTCCACGGGGCACCTTTTCTTCCTTTTATTTTAATTAGCTAATCCTGTAGTGAACCCATCCAGTTTGGGAAAGAGCTGCCTTCATTTGATGGTGCCTGGAAGCCTAATTTATTTAAGGTCATTATATCTTGTGCAAACCTGTCAAAGGGGAGAGAAGGGCTTGATAAATTGAGCCCATAGTATTACTACAAGCAAAAAAAATAGTCTTTGTGGCTGAAGGAAGTTTAAGCAGGATTTGTAAACTTCCTACAAATATAAAGGAAAGAAGCTCACTGGGATGGTCTTATCGTTTCTTGTGTGTCCTTTTATGTCTACTTGGGACTAAATGCCAGTGGAAAATGTTTAATCTACTGTATGAATTTTGTAATGAGAAATAAGACTTGACTTATGTTTAAAACATTTCTCGCATTTAGAACATGGAAATCTGTCCCCCCCTGTATGAATTCTCTGGTGTTCTTTAAGATTTCTTTTCCGGTAAAAACTTTTTCCACAGTCAGAGCAAGAAAATGCCTTTTCTCCTGTATGAATTTTCTGATGTGCTTTAAGATATGATTTCCCATTAAAACATTTTCCACATTCCAAACACGAAAAAGCCTTTTCACTTATATGTATTTGCTGATGAGTAATCAGATATGATTTCCAGTAAAAACATTTCCCACATATAGAGCAGGCAAATGGTTTCTCTCCTTTATGCGTTTTTTCATGATATGCAAGGCTTGGTTTCGAGGCAAAACATTTTCCACATTCAGAACAAGAAAAACCTTTCTCCACCATATCAGCTGTATGTATTTTTTTATGAGTAAAAAGAGTTGATCTCTCAGTAAAACGTTTCCCACACTCAGAACATGAATAAGATTTTTCTTGTGTGTGAATGTCTAGATGTCTAATAAGATGAGTTTTCCTGTTAAAACGTTTCCCACATGTAGAACAAGAAAATGGTTTCTCTCCTGTATGAGGAGTAACAAGATGCGATATGAAGAGACTGAAAGAAGCATCTGCAGTCGGGTCTTCACTATGAATATGTGAGCTCATGGGTCGATCTGTTGAAAGTAAACAGTGAAAATAAAGTTATTTATGTCAAAAATATAAAAATTAAGTTTATATATATTTGTATCTTATTAAGAAAGGTAAATTGGGGAAGAGGAGCTTTAAATTCAACCTAAAATGTAATTTTGGGTCAATCTTCATTAGCTACTACAGTTTTAAAGTTTAAAATCACCCAATTATGGAAATGTTATAGCTATTCTAAGTTTAGAATTGTAAAGATTCCATAAATTACAGCTAACAAGCTAAAAGCAAAAGAGCCAAAGCAAAATAAGCCAGGGATGTTTTTAATCAGAAATCTCTAAGGTTGTAAGGTGAAGAAACAGCAGTCATGTGAGTGAGTCTGCACCACAAAGGCTCTTATGCGGTAATCAAACCTTCATTAATGGAGTCCAATATATTAATATCATTAAAATAAAGGTTTATTCTCTGCTTTAATCAGATTTATTTTTAAATAATACACAATGTATTAAAATAACAGTATACTGAAAATGTCTACAAACTAATTGTTTTCTACAGCTTCAGTTTGCTATAACATGCAAAAAAATGTCGAACTGTAATTTTAGTAATAAAATGATTTCAGTCTTAAAGGGATAGTCTAGTCAAAATTAAACTTTCATGATTCAGATAGAGCAGCAATTTTAAGCAACATTCTCATTTATTCCTATTATGAATTTTTTTTTTTAGAGATTTTTATTGAGGTTAAAAGCAATGCAAAACAAAACAAAATTGCCACATGATCAGACCTTCGATCAGCAAGGGATAGTTACATAAAACACTGTAAATTTCAGCCTTGATGAAGCACATATCTTTGAAGTGATTAAGTTGAAAACACATTATTAATTAGAAACTAAAGATAACATAGATACAGTTTGCAATAAAAAATTCCCTCATGTAATGTTCTACTAGTGGCAACCTAAGACATAAACAAACCTCCTTTTTTATATATGAAAATAGATATTTGACCCCATTGAAAATATTAACTGTATGAGTAACAATACATTTTCCCTTGTTAAATAGTGGCCACTCTTGGACCACACCAACTATACGCCAAACATACATAAGGGAAACTTGGGGGGAAGGGGGGAAAAGGGCCACTTTTGGACCCCAGTGAATATGAGATCTGAAAACACCAGTAAAGTAGTTGCATAGACTAGGCCCATTATACCCTGAAAGGAAGGGGAACTATTCTAGCTTACGTGGAAATATTAAAAAGATTATAACTATAACATTAAGCAATACAAATAGATATAAAATAGATATAAACATGTAATCCGTAGTGATAAACTTGTGAGATGGGTTACCACAGACTCCAACCCTTTTAAACTACTATATGGTGGATTAAAGACATAAACCCTGCATGGCATAGTGGTATTATAGTACCCCTAGGTATGTAAAGGTTAGTAAATTGTTAATCCCATTTCAGGTTAAACTGCGGGGCTAAGGTGAGAGGGGAGCTCACGAGTTACATCAGTAAAAATTCTTAACACACAGCATATCAGTAATGTCTTTACAGAAGGCTGGAACAGATAAGTAGACCGCTTACTCCACATAGTAGGGGAAATCTCAATATGCAAGAGATCAAATTTTCCCAGCCGTAGACAACCCACTTCCCATCTAAGCAGTACTGTGGATATTAATACTAGGTATTCAAATAGCAGTAACAGATATCATATCTATAACCCCATACGGTGACTATCCTCAATTATAGGATGATATGCTATATGAACAGATCAATAATATAGGGTGAGGCTCACTCGTCATTTTATGTCGCCTTGTATATAAGTTATATAGCAAAATGTACGCCATGATATTTTGTATATGTTAGGGAAAACACGTCATAAAGTACAAAAAATAAAAACCTTCAAACCTATGTTAACGTGTAAAGTTGCATGAAATATATTGAGAACAAAAATTGAATTGGAGTAACAGAGAACCCCCTCAGATTTCAACTTAAAGGGCATCATAAGAGGTATCCCAAGTAGACTGTAAATGTATTACCGCTGAATCACTGGGAAATCTAGACTAGCATAATCCTAAAGAAACTCGACAAAAGGTGACATGCATAAGAGTTTAACATGCAGGCAGGCCCTTCATAGTTTATCCGATGCCTATTCTCACTCCATCAGATGTTAGGGAGCAGTCTTTTCCCGGTGTTGAGTGGTCAAATAGAAATATGAACAGGGGCATCCACTTTTTACCTAGTGAGCATATTCTAGAAATAGACCCATGTGGAAGATCCTTGTTTGCAGCAGTTTGGTTATCGCAGGCTGTAACGCTCCGGTGGAGCTCTAAACTAGCAAACGGTAAGGACAATTCTCTCTGAAAAGCTGTTGCGTGTCTACCTTGACAAGTCCAGGAAAGCTGGGCATGAACCTGTCGCGGAGCACAATTCTCGGTGTGAGCCGTTAAGGTCTGAGGAGCTGCAGCGGGCTCTTGCACAGTCTGCACATAGAGCTCTTTTCTTAGTATTTGAGGAGCGGCAAAAACAGAATCCTTGGTTGCAGCTGGCTCAGGAACATCAAAGTGCTCAAGGGTCCCGTGTCTCCCAATTCACCTCTCAGATATGCGAGAATCATGGCAGGCTCCCATAGGTGGGGGTTCCTCACTCGGGTATGGTTTGTTGCAAGGGGTCACCACCCCAAAGGCTAGATATAACTGCCTCTCAAATTGCTGCAACTGCTCAACAATTACCAATGTTAGCCTCTGCTCCCATATAGTAAAACAGTCACTGTCCGGGACAGAATTTCCACCATGTGAGACTTTTCCCCAGGGCATGGTTTACCTCCATGTGATATCAGGCCCAGTCAGCTTAATTAATGGTGATTGTTCAATTTTCACTTCTATATCCTATTACAGGATTTCTTAACCCCAGAGTTTGGGGGGGGGGGGGTAACTGTGCGGCAGCCCCAGACCTATGCTTCAATCCCCCCACAGGCCCTGCTTCTAGAGATCCTCACGCTACACGAGCGCAGCAGGTTGCAAAATGGCTTCTAGGCCTGTGGAGATGAGTGTCGCACAGTCAGATCATCCACTCTTAACATCTGCTGGATCTCAGCTGAACAGATGTTGACACTGGTCTATAATATGGTAGATTTGCTGTTTGAAACCCACCTAAAATCTTTTCAAACTTGATGAGCTTCATAAAGACACGCCTATCCGCAGTGAGAACAGGCTCCGCCCCCATTTATCAATTTTTATTCATTCTCTTGGTATCTTTATTTAAAAAAGCAAGAATTTAAGCTTAGGATCTGGCCCATATTTGGTTCAGACCTGGGTAGCACTTGCTGATTGGTGGCTACATTTAAACACCAATCAGCAAGCGCTACCCAAGTTCTGAACCAAAAATGGTCTGGCTTCTAAGCTTACATGAAGCATAAAAAACAAAAGGAGGGTCTCTAATGATGCAAAACTTTTATTATGTTCAAATTTCCAGGATAGGAAAGCTTACATACCTGCTTTTTTAAATAAAGATAGCAAGAGAATGAAGAAAATTGATAATAGGAGTAAATAAGAAAGTTGCTTAAAACTGCATGCTCTATCTGAACCATGTAAGTTTCATTTTGACTAGACTATACCTTTAAAGCAACTGGTTATAACTATTGCTTGTGTGCACAAAATACTAAAGATGCAATAGCTTTTCCCTGGGTGTCTGGTTTAGCAAAGCAGAATGGATTGTTATTAGATTTTGAAGTAAATAGACAAAGGGGCAGGTCCCTTTAACTAACTGTGCCCAGAGTTATTTAGTAACATAGTATTTTACCCAACATACACTGACTAAACTGGGTTTTTAGGAATTCAGATAAATGAGCTGCTGGACTACTGCTCATATTGTTGGGTGGAACAAGAGATAAACTACATTGATAAATATGATGAACATGAGATAAAACTACCTATAAAGTAACCTTGACGTTTATGAGTTTATATAAGAATATTTTATCAATAAGTATGAGCATTAGGGTTAGATTTATCAATCTGTCTGGTTAGGTGAAAAAGTTTATAATTTGCTCCCTATCATATAAGCATTCAGTGGGGGAAAATATGGGTGGCATCTTAAATTATTATATAAGATTTACAAATCTCAAGAGTTTTTTTCAAGGGATTTGACAAAGAATTTCAAGACTATTCATTTTTAGGCTATCATGATGACAGTGTTAAATTCCTTTAAAACATTTATTTTGTATGCAGATATTTTGCAATACTGATTCATTCATTTTGATGCATATTAAAAAATACTTTCTTGAAGAGCTGCGCTGAATACGGTCTTCAAGCAAAAACATAATTTATGTAAGAACTTACCTGATAAATTAATTTATTTCATATTGGCAAGAGTCCATGAGCTAGTGACATATGGGATATACAATCCTACCAGGAGGGGCAAAGTTTCCCAAACCTCAAAATGCCTATAAATACACCCCCTCACCACACCCACAATTCAGTATAACGAATAGCCAAGAAGTGGGGTGATAAAGAAAGGAGTAAAAAGCATCAACAAAGGAATTTGGAAATAACTGTGCTTTATACAAAAAAATCATAACCACCATAAAAAAGGGGGTGGGTCTCATGGACTCTTGCCAATATGAAATAAATGAATTTATCAGGTAAGTTCTTACATAAATTATGTTTTCTTTCATGTAATTGGCAAGAGTCCATGAGCTAGTGACGTATGGGATAGCAATACCCAAGATGTGGAACTCCACCCAAGAGTCACTAGAAAGGGAGGGAAAAAATAAAAACAACCATTTTGCTGAAGAAAATAATCCACAACCCAAATATACGTTTATTCTAAAAAAATAAAAATAAAAACTTAAAATCATAAGCAGAAGAATCAAACTGAAACAGCTGCCTGAAGAACTTTCCTACCAAAAACTGCTTCCGAAGAAGCAAATACATCAAAATGGTAGAATTTAGTAAATGTATGCAAAGAAGACCAAGTTGCTGCTTTGCAAATCTGATCAACTGAAGCTTCATTCTTAAAAGCCCAAGAAGTGGAAACTGATCTAGTAGAATGAGCTGTAATTCTCTGAGGCGGGGCTTTACCCGACTCCAAATAAGCTTGATGAATCAAAAGCTTTAACCACGATGCCAAAGAAACGGAAGAAGTCTTCTGACCTTTCCTGGAACCAGAAAAGATAACAAATAGACTAGAAGTCTTCCTGAAATCTTTAGTGGCTTCAACATCATATTTCAGCGCTCTCACCACATCTCTCCAAATAATTCTTTTGGATTAGGACACAAAGAAGGGACAACAATTTCTCTATTAATGTTGTTAGAATTCACAACCTTAGGTAAGAATTTAAATGAAGTCCGCAAAACTGCCTTACCATGATTAAAAATTAGAAAAGGAGAATCACAAGAAAGAGCAGATAATTCAGAAACTCTTCTAGCACAAGAGATGGCCAGAAGGTACAACACTTTCCAAGAAAGTAGTTTAATGTCCAAAGAATGCATAGACTCAAATGGAGGAGCCTGTAAAGCCTTCAAAACCAAATTAAGACTCCAAGGAGGAGAAATTGATTTAATGATAGGCTTGATACGAACCAAAGCCTGTACAAAACAGTGAATATCAGGAAGTTTAGCAAGTTTTCTGTGGAATAAAACAGAAAGAGCAGAGATTTGTCCTTTCAAGGAACTTGCAGACAAACCTTTATCCAAACCATCCTGAAGAAACTGTAAAATTCTAGGAATTCTAAAATAATGCCAAGAAAATTTATGAGAGGAACACCATGAAATGTAAGTCTTCCAAACTTGATAATAAATCTTTCTAGAAACAGATTTACGAGCCTGCAACATAGTATTAATCACAGAGTCAGAAAAACCTCTATGACTAAGCACTAAACGTTCAATTTCCATACCTTCAAATTTAATGATTTGAGATCCTGATGGAAAACGGACATTGAGATAGAAGGTCCAGCCTTAATGGAAGTGGCCAAGGTTGGCAACTGGACATCTGAACAAGATCCGCATACCAAAACCTGTGAATTCATGCTGGAGCCACCAGCAGAACAAACGATTGCTCCATGATGATTTTGGAGATCACTCTTGGAAGAACTAGAGGCTGGAAAATATAAGCAGGTTGATAACACCAAGGAAGTGTCAACGCATCCACTGCTTCCGTCTGAGGATCCCTGGGAAGTTTCTTGTTTAAATGAGATGCCATCAGATCTATTTCTGGAAGCCCCCACACATCTGAATAATTTGAGAAAACACATCTGGGTGGAGAGACCGTTCTCCCGGATGTAAAGTCTGACGACTAAGATAATCCGCTTCCCAATTGTCCATACCTGGGATATGAACCGCAGAAATTAGACAGGAGCTGGATTCCGCCCAAACAAGTATCCGAGATACTTCTTTCATAGCTGGAGGACTGTGAGTCCCACCCTGATGATTGACATATGCCACAGTTGTGATATTGTCTGTCTGAAAACAAATGAACGGTTCTCTCTTCAACAGAGGCCAAAACTGAAGAGCCCTGAGAATCGCATGAGTTCCAAAATATTGATTGGTAATCTCGCCTCTTGAGATTTCCAAACCCCTTGTGCTGTCAGAGATCCCCAAACAGCTCCCCAACCTGAAAGACTCACATCTGAATTATAGAATTATACGATGGTGATCTAACCAGCAAGTCAGAGAAAGTCGAACATTGGGATTTAAGGATATTAATTGTGATATCCTTGTATAATCCCTGCACCATTGGTTCAGCATACCAAGCTGGAGAGGTCTCATATGAAAACAAGCAAAGGGGATTGCGTCCGATGCTGCAGTCATGAAACCTAAAACTTCCATGCACATAGCTACTGAAGGGAATGACTGAGACTGAAGGTTTTGACAGGTTGCAACCAATTTCAAACGTCTCTTGTCTATTAGAGATAAAGTCATGGACACTGAATCTATCTGGAAAGCTAAAAAGGTGACATTTGTCTGAGGAATCAAAGAACTTTTTGGTAAATTGATCTTCCAACCATGTCTTTGAAGAAACAATACTAGTTGATTCATGTGAGATTCTGCAGAACGTAAAGACTGAGCGAGTACCAAGATATCGTCCAAATAAGGAAACACTGCGATACCCCGCTCTCTGATTATAGAGAGTAAGGCACCGAGAACCTTTGAAAAGATTCTTGGAGCTGTCGCTAGGCCAAAAGGAAGAGCAACAAATTGGTAATGCTTGTCTAGAAAAGAGAATCTCAGGAACTGATAGTGATCCAGATGAATCGGAATATGAAGCTATGCATCCTGTAAGTCTATTGTGGACATATAATGCCCTTGCTGAACAAAAGGCAGAATAGTCCTTATAGTCAACATCTTGAAAGTTGGTACTCTAACATATCGATTCAAAATCTTTAGATCCAAAACTGGTCTGAATGAATTTTCTTTCTTTGGGACAATGAATAGATTTGAATAAAACCCCAGACCCTGTTCCTGAAACGGAACTGGCATGAGTACCCCTGATAACTCCAGGTCTGAAACACACTTCAGGAAAGCCTGAGCCTTTACTGGGTTTGCTGGAATGCGTGAGAGAAAAAATCTTCTCACAGGCGGTCTTACTCTGAATCCTATTTTGTACCCCTGAGAGACAATACTCTGAATCGAATGTTTTTGGACCGAATTGATCCAAACATCTTTGAAAAATTTTAATCTGTCCCCTACCAGCTGAGCTGGAATGAGGGCCGCACCTTAATGCGTACTTAGGGACTGGCTTTGATCTCTTAAATGGCTTGGATTTATTCCAGTTTGAGGAAGGCTTCCAATTGGAAACATATTCCTTTGGGGAAGGATTAGATTTCTGTTCCTTATCGCAGAGGCAGAACTTTTTTTCATTTTCTGCGATGAGATTTTTTTTTAGTAAAAAAATTTCTGCAGTGTCTTTAAGAAGCTGGTGTTGCTGTGTTTGTTGCCCTTACTCAGTGTGCATGAGGACAGGTTCATGTACAGCCTGTGTATACACCATATACACACCCACCCACACCATACACACATATACACACACCATATACACACACACACACACACACAAACCCCATATACACACACACACAAACCCCATATACACACACACACCATATACACACACACACAGATACGCACACCATATATACAGACACACACACACCATGTACACACACACACCATGTACACACACACACCATATATACACAGACACGCACACACATCATACACACACACACCATGTACACACACACACCATATATACACAGACACGCACACACATCATACACACACACACCATATACACACACACACACCATATACACACACACACCATATACACACACACACCATACACACACCATACACACACCATATACACACACACACACCATATATACACAGACACACACACAGACACCATACACAGACACCATATACACACAGACACACACACCACACACACACACCATATACACAGACACACACACCATACATATACACACACCACATACACATATACACACACCATATATATATATATACACACACACACACACCATATACACACACCATGTACACACACCATATACACACACACAATATACACACACACCCTTATTAAAAAAAAAAATAACTTTTTTTTTTTTCTTTAAGTATTTTGGTTGGCTCCTACACTCCTAGAATACATTTGTTAAGCCCTGACTTACCTTTTCAGCAATGTGCTGTTCCCTGTACCGCACTGAAGATCAGGAAGTGAGAGGAAATTGAAAAGAGAGGAACGTAGCAAATATTTCCACTGAGATAGAACGGAACAGTGACACCCACAGGCAGAAATAAAAAGTGCATGCAATTGTTTTTTTTTTTAACTGACACTGCCGTTCTTTCTGCAGAGATCCTTCACTTTCTGCAATAAGAACGCAGATCGCAGTGTTCTGCCTTGGGGTTCCTTATTATCTCGAAATGAACGAAAGCGGTTAGAAGCTTTAGATTTACCCTTAGGTCTTTTATCCTGAGGCAAAAAAACTCCCTTACCCCCAGTGACAGTTGAAATTATTGAATCCAACTGAGAACCAAATAACTTATTACCTTGGAAAGAAAGAGATAGCAATCTGGACTTAGAAGTCATGTCAGCATTCCAAGATTTAAGCCACAAAGCTCTTCTAGCTAAAATAGCTAAAGGCATAGATTTAACATCAATTTTGATGATATTAAAAATGGCTTCACAAATAAAATGATTAGCATGTTGAAGCAAGTTAACATTGCTAGACAAATCATGATCCAATTTTACTTGTTGTGCTAAAGTTTCCAACCAAAAAGTTGAAGCAGCTGCAACATCAGCCAAAGAAATTGCAGGCCTAAGAAGATGACTTGAATATAAATAAGCCTTCCTTAGATAAGATTCAAGTTTCCTATCTAAAGGATCTTTAAAAGAAGTACTATCTTCCGTAGGAATAGTAGTACGTTTAGCAAGAGTAGAGATAGCCCCATCAACTTTGGGGATCTTTTCCCAAAACTCCAATCTAACTGCTGGCAAAGGATACAATTTTTTAAACCTTGAAAAAGGAATAAAAGAAGTACCAGGCCTATTCCATTCTTTAGAAATCATATCAGAAATAGCATCAGGAACTGGAAAAACCTCTGGAATAACCACAGGAGGTTTATAAACAGAATTTAAATGTTTACTAGTTTTAATATCAAAAGAACTAGTCTCCTCCATATCTAATGCAATCAACACTTCTTTTAATAAAGAACGAATATACTCCATATTAAATAAATAAGAGGATTTGTCAGTGTCAATATCTGAGGCAGGATCTTCTGAATCAGATAGATCCTCATCAGAGAAGGAGAAATCAGTATGTTGCCGGTCATTTGAAATTTCATCAACTCTATTAGAAGTTTTAAAAGACCTTTTACGTTTATTAGAAGGCGGAATGGCAGACAAAGCCTTCTGAATAGAATCAGAAATAAATTATTTTAAATTTACAGGTATATCTTGTGCATTAGATGTTGAGGGAACAGCAACAGTTAATGAACTACTACTGATGGATACATTTTCTGCATGTAAAAGTTTATCATGACAACTATTACAAACTACAGCTAGAGGTATAATCTCCACACGTTTACAACAAATGTACCTAGCTTTGGTAGAACGGTTATCAGGCAGCAGGGATCCAACAGTGAATTCTGAGACAGGATCAGATTGAGACATCTTGCAAATGTAAGAGAAAAAAACAACATATAAAGCAAAATTACAAATTTCCTTATTTGGCAGTTTCAGGAATGGGAAAAAAAGCAAACAGCATAGCCCTCTGACATAGAAAAGGGCAAGCGGCAAATAGGAATGGGGTCTTTAACCCCTTAGTGACCAGGTCCGTTTGGGACCAAGGCTATTTTTACATTTCTGCGGTGTTTGTGTTTAGCTGAAATTTTCCTCTTACTCATTTACTGTACCCACACATATTATATACCGTTTTTCTCGCCATTAAATGGACTTTCTAAAAATACCATTATTTTCATCATATCTTATAATTTACTATAAAAAAATTTATAAAATATGAGGAAAAAATGGAAAAAAACACACTTTTTCTAACTTTGACCCCCAAAATCTGTTACACATCTACAATCAACAAAAAACACCCATGCTAAATAGTTTCTAATTTTTGTCCTGAGTTTAGAAATACCCAATGTTTACATCTTCTTTGTAAGTTATAGGGCCATAATACAAGTAGCACTTTGCTATTTCCAAACTATTTCCAAACCATTATTTTTCAAAATTAGCGCTAGTTACAGTAGAACACTAATATCTTTCAGGAATCTCTGAATATCCATTGACATGTATATATTTTTTTTTAGTAGACATCCCAAAGTATTGATCTAGGCCCATTTTGGTATATTTCATGCCACCATTTCACCGCCAAATGCGATTAAATACAAAAAATTGTTCACTTTTTCACTAATTTTTTAACAAACTTTTGGTTTCTCACTGAAATTATTTACAAACAGCTTGTGCAATTATTATTATTGCTTAAATTATTGTAAATTATTCTCTGGGATCCCCTTTGTTCAGAAATAGCAGACATATATGGCTTTGGCGTTGCTTTTTGGTAATTAGAAGGCTGCTAAATGCCACTGCGCACTACACGTGTATTATGCCCAGCAGTGAAGGGGTTAATTAGGGAGCATGTAGGGAGCTTTTAGGGGTAATTTTAGCTTTAGTGTACTGTAGTAGACAACCCCAAGTATTGATCTAGGCCAATTTTGGTATATTTAATGCCACCATTTCACCGCCAAATGCGATCAAATTAAAAAAAACATTAAATTTTTCACAATTTTAGGTTTCTCACTGAAATCATTTACAAACAGCTTGTGCAATTATGGCAGAAATGGTTGTAAATGCTTCTCTGGGATCCCCTTTATTCAGAAATAGCAGACATATATGGCTTTGGCGTTGCTTTGTGGTAATTAGAAGGCCGCCAAATGCCGCTGCGCATCACACGTGTATTATGGCTAGCAGTGATGGGGTTAATTATGTAGCTTGTAGGGAGCTTGCAGGGTTAATTTTAGCTTTAGTGTAGAGCTCACCCTCCCACCTAAAACATCAGACCCCTTGATCCCTCCCAAACAGCTCTCTTCCCTCCCCCACCCCACAATTGTCCCCGCCATCTTAAGTACTGGCAGAAACTCTGCCAGTACTAAAATAAAAGCTATATTTGCTGTGTAGGATCCCCCTTAGCCCCCAACCTCACTGATCCCCCACCAAACAGCTTTCTAACCCTCGCCCTCTGCCTTAATGGGCGCCATCTTGGGTACTGGCAGCTGTCTGCCAGTACCCAGTTTAGTAACAAAAACTATGTTTTTTAGTTTTTTTTATTGCCCTTTTCTGTAGTGTAGCTTCCCCCCCCCAAGACCAACCCCCCACCCCTTCCAGAACCCTTAGATCATAATTGATTTTGTTAATATATATTTTTTTTTTAACATTTCTTAACTTTTTTTTTCTGCAGTGTAGCAGTTTCCTTACCGCTCCCACCCAGTGCACGCGCGCGCTCCCGTGCGGGCCCCCGTCTGTCCCGCCCCCGATCCCGCCCCCCTCCACTCCACTCGGCACATCGATGGCCGCCCACCCGCCTCCCAGACTTGCTCCCACCCACCAACGATACCGGCCACCGATGTCCGGTGCAGAGAGGGCCACAGAGTGTCTATCGATATCGAGGCATCACTGCAATAACCGGAAAGCAGCTGGAAGCGAGCAGGATCGCTTCCAGCTGCTTTCCAGACCAAGGAGGTACGCCACACGTCCTCGGTCATTAACTGTATTTTTTTTGAGGACGTGTGGCGTACGTCCTTGGTCGTTAAGGGGTTAAAAAATGAAAATATTTGGAGCCAAATATGACGCACAACAAACAGAAAAATATTTTTTGGTGCCAAAAACGTCCGGAAACGACACACTCGCGTCATAGATGACGCAACTTTGTGAAGGACTCGGCGTCAACTAAGACGCCGGTGTCACGGATACTGGGCTGCAGGGGCTGAACCCTTGTCCCCTGTCACGGATACCAGACAGCTAAGGCCCCCCAACCTCCTACAACCTCACCCCTGTTTCTCAGTGGTTTTGGGCTCCTCAGAGCAACCACAAACTCTGGAAGCTTTTGTTTGCTTGTTTTGTGGAGAGCTGGTGTATGACCAGGAAAACCCTCCTAGGCTGGCCGGGCTTCTGGAACTCCCGGTTGGCCGCCTCACAACGGACACCAGCCTAACTCCTCTCAGGCTGGCCGGACTCCTGGAACTCCCGGTCGGCCACAGGACAGCAGGACATCCGCTAACTTTACCCCTGGTCACTCCAACAGCCCTTTGCCCCAGAGCTCCGCTCATTTGGGGATTGGTAGCCCCTATGGAGGACAAGAGCTGTGGCAATTATCAGAGGGGAGCTCCTTTGGGAACTGGGGGTTTTGGACACCCCTAACCCCATAACTTCAACAGACTGTAACGCCGGTCCCCAGTAACGAATCATGCTGATTTTTGGACTGTGACATCTGGGGACCGAGAGCTTTAAAATGACACACTGGAAGTGCCGCCGCTCTACCGGGATCACCTGAAACTGCCACCCCTAGGTATTGGGATTATGTGAGACTGTGGCTCCTATGGAGGTGCCGGGCTGTCTGGAGGGGCGGGAATTGCGGGAAAATTGTGGGATTGTCCTTTGTGTTATCAAGATGAGCTGTGTGTATAAAAGGAGTGCATGTTTTACAATAAAGTCAGTTCTTGTTTAACCTGAATGCTAGTCTGTCTAGTCATTTGGGTGGGCTCCAGCTAAAATCACTTTCCTGGGCTACATAGCAGCCTGTTCCAGGCAGAGAAAGGATCATCAGGCAGAGAAAGGATCATCAGGCAGAGCTACCCAGTCTGGGTAGCTGGAGTCTGCCACAGGGTGGGACCCTGGGTACTGATGCTGTCGGGCATCAGGGGTGGCTACATGCTGTGGTCACTTGCCAGCTACATAGCTGGAGTTGGCAGGGAGGAAGCAGGACCCGTTTGGCGGAGCTACCCGGGTAGCCGGGGAATCCGTCACACAGCCGGTAATGACAAATTTGCGTCAACGAACGTATCTTTGCGCCAAAAAATCTTGCGCCAAGAATGATGCAATAAACTTTGGCATTTTGCGCCCTCGTGAGCCTAATTCTGCCCGCGAATTTAAAAGACAGTCAATTTGAAAAAGAGACTATACCCCAGGTAAGAAATACATTTTCATAAAAAAGCATTTCCCAGATATGAAACTGACAGTCTGCAAAAGGAAATATACTGAAAACCTGAATCATGGCAAATATAAGTACAATACATATATTTAGAACTTTATATAAATACATAAAGTGCCAAACCATAGCTGAGAGTGTCTTAAGTAATGAAAACATACTTACCAAAAGACACCCATCCAAATATAGCAGATAGCCAAACCAGTACTGAAACGGTTATCAGTAGAAGTAATGGAATATGAGAGTATATCGTTGATCTGAAAAGGGAGGTAGGAGATGAATCTCTACGACTGATAACAGAGAACCTATGAAATAGATCCCCCGTGAGGAAAACCATTGCATTCAATAGGTGATACTCCCTTCACATCCCTCTGACATTAACTGTACTCTGAGAGGAATCGGCTTCAAAATGTTGAGAAGCGCATATCAATGTAGAAATCTTAGCACAAACTTACTTCACCACCTCCATAGGAGGCAAAGTTTGTAAAAATGAATTGTGGGTGTGGTGAGGGGTGTATTTATAGGCATTTTGAAGTTTGGGAAACTTTGCCCCTCCTGGTAGGATTGTATATCCCATACGTCACTAGCTCATGGACTCTTGCCAATTACATGAAAGAAATAAACGGTTTATATATGCACAGTGTATATCAGCAGTGGCGCACAGTGTATATCAGCAGCGTCGCACAGTGTATATCAGCAGCGGCGCACAGTGTATAACAGCAGCGGCGCACAGTGTATAACAGCAGCGGCGCACAGCGTATAATAGCAGCATTAGCACTCTAAAAGTAGCATAGCAGAATACCATACACAGCACTCAGAGTGGATTTACATAAAAACATATTTATTAAAAAATATATATTAAAAAATATAAAAAAAGTTTACCACTCATCTTAGTGCCAAATAATATATGGCTTGTGGAGAAACAGTGCGACGCGTTTCTCAGATATACTGTTTCCTCAGGCATGTTTCTCAACAGTACTTTACCTCCTTATATAGGGCTATGCTACTTGTAAACACCCACGTCCCACCCCTGACAGTTATCAAAAAACAGATCAATCAGAAACCATCATTTGGGGAAACACCTCCCCTGCTGCAATAATATAGCTGAATAATTCTGTGTGAAATACTGTTGCCAGTTAAGTATGTAAGCATACTCAATGTTAATTACATTATGTGTATGTTTTTTTTTTTAAGATTAGCAATCGCATCATACTTTATATAGTAATAAAACCGTAATTGTTAAAAAAACGTAAATCGTGTGATCTAATTGGATGGTGTGGCCATCAATTGTTAAGGGGCAGATCGTGTATACGGCTCACTAATACATCTAAAAAGCCGTCTGTCAAATGTGTCTGCGCGGGCTTTCTATCCAATGGTAGTATGGTTCTCAGGGGTATGGCTTCCAATCAGAGCACTGTTAAAGGACCACACCTCTGGTTCTACTTGACCGGGCTATATGTTATTATTTTCGCCCATTGATTTCTGGGAAAAACTATCATTGGTCCGTGGTAGATATAAACAAAGACCCCCATTGGTCCTACCACCGGAATCGCCAGTATAGGGAGATCTATCACTGGTCAGAAATATATGTAAACAAACGTACCCATTGGTCACACCTCCGGCAGTCTTTAATACTATTGCCACAATTGTCAAATACAAAGCCGATGCCTTCAATAGTGCAATCAAACTACCCGGACACTGTAATTATTGGCAAGACATTAGCAGTTATATATTTGCGGTAAACGCTTGAGTGTTATATTGTAACTGCTATAGTGACGGGCTTGTTATAAAAACCGTACCTATACGCAGTAAATGTGTAGATCAAAAATTCCATATGTAATATGCAAAAAACTATAGCTACAAACTTGCAAAGTAGTGAATTAACAACTGTGAATCTACTATGAATGAAATATCTACGTAAAGAAAATATGTATATGTATACATATTTATATTGATATAACAATATAAATCATGTAGAGTTGTTATAAGACCAAATACTGTCGTGAAGTTTACAATTGAATAATTAAAGTGATTTTGATAAAGTGTATGTGTATACATATTTATATTGATATAACAACATAAAATTATTATGCGAACAAATACTGTCATTGGATTTACAATTAAATATTTAAAGTGGTTTTAAGAGTGATAAAGGTGTGATATGTGGTGTGATACGATAGTTTCTATTATTCTCCAAAATAAGTGTTGTCCTTATGAATCTTGTCTATTTTACATTCCATGGACAAATTAGTGATAAATGTATAGTGGATACAAATTAATACATGTGTGTATAAATAAAATGTGAGAGCACTCTCCTTATTCGAGTGATCATTATGTATATGTAAGAAATCTTGTGTATAATTATCTCATATTCACTGTCACTGTCTATAAAATAATAATTGGATATACATTAATGTGTTAAAGCTCTATACAATATTACCATTTTTGGACTCAATATATATGATAGATGTGATAACCAGGCTAGAAAAAGCAGCAGGGTAGATGTCCCAAACTTCCGGTTTGTAAATCATGTGTCCCATAAATCAGTGTTAAGATAAGCCCCAACAACGATTCCCAATAGGGCTGTTTACATACATCACAATACAAATGTGTAAATAAATACTACTGTTACCCCTAATAGAACAAAGAAAAAGGCATGTCATAAAAAATCAGGTTAAGGCCAGACTAAGCAAAAGCTATGGAATCTATAACCTCATTTAACCCCATAGGGAAGAGCATTTGAAATTTAAAAATCCAATATGTTTCCCTTTGTCTTAGGCGGGTAAATCTATTATAGTGCTGGCTATTGGGAACACTTTCTAGGGGTGTAATCCTGAAATGACATCTACCTTTCATACTTTTAGCACAATTATGCCTTGAGACACTATGTTTGGGGGACTTTTTGGTCACGTTCCTTTGATGTTCCCCCCATCTAAGGCGCACCTTCCTCGAGGTGCGTCCGATATACTGGATCCCACAAGCACAACTAAGTGCATAAATGACATAGCTGGAATTACATGTCAGGTGTTCCATAATCTGGTGTTCTTCACCTGTTGCACTAGATATTAGAGATTTCTTTCCATGAGTGATATATTTACACATATGACAGCGTCTATGTCCACATCTATAGGTACCGTTATTGTTACAAGTCTTCCTAGTCATATGATCTAGGTTCTTAGACCCTCTCTTTGCATGTTTAATAGATTTTTTGGTCATGACTACCTTACTGGGTGCCAATTTTTGTTTCAAAGTGGCCGCCCTCCTCTACACAATCCTAGGTTGAGGAGCCAACACTTTCTTTAATATGGGGTCTCTAAGTAAAATAGGCCAATGTTTCTTTAACACCCTATTTACTGCCCTAAAGTTAGAATTATATTGGGTAACAAATAAGGGTTGTCCATGTGGACCTATATTTTCTTTCTCTTTTTTAGAATTTTTCCACAAGAAAGTAAATCATCTCTATATAGTAGTCTTGCTCTGTTGTAACCATGTTCAATTAATCCCTTTGGATAGCCTTTTTCTCTAAATCTGTCTTTAAGTATGAGAGACTGTTCATCATATGTGTTCATGGAACTACAGTTGCGCCTGATGCGACAAAATTGGCTATAAGGAATATTAGTTTTCCAGTTGTTGAAATGATTGCTGGAATAGTGTAAGAAGTTATTGCAGTCTACTGACTAAAAATACGTAGATGTGCAAATAGTGCCATTTTCTCCCCATGTCAATAATAGATCCAAAAATTCAATTGTTTGTGTCTGTATATTAGATGTGAAGTCTATACCCATATCGTTATTATTCAGGGAATCAACGAATTCCTGTGCTTCTTCAGTTGATCCCTCAAAGATGAATAATAAGTCATCTATGTAACGGCCATAGAACACCAGACTGCCCCTCCACTTTGTATTGTAGAAACAAAAATTGGCACCCAGTAAGGTAGTCATGACCAAAAAATCTATTAAACATGCAAAGAGAGGGTCTAAGAACCTAAATCATATGACTAGGAAGACTTGTAACAATAACGGTACCTATAGATGTGGACATAGACGCTGTCATATGTGTAAATATATTACTCATGGAAAGAAATCTCTAATATCTAGTGCAACAGGTGAAGAACACCAGATTATGGAACACCTGACATGTAATTCCAGCTATGTCATTTATGCACTTAGTTGTGCTTGTGGGATCCAGTATATCGGACGCACCTCGAGGAAGGTGCGCCTTAGATGGGGGGAACATCAAAGGAACGTGACCAAAAAGTCCCCCAAACATAGTGTCTCAAGGCATAATTGTGCTAAAAGTATGAAAGGTAGATGTCATTTCAGGATTACACCCCTAGAAAGTGTTCCCAATAGCCAGCACTATAATAGATTTACCCGCCTAAGACAAAGGGAAACATATTGGATTTTTAAATTTCAAACGCTCTTCCCTATGGGGTTAAATGAGGTTATAGATTCCATAGCTTTTGCTTAGTCTGGCCTTAACCTGATTTTTTATGACATGCCTTTTTCTTTGTTCTATTAGGGGTAACAGTAGTATTTATTTACACATTTGTATTGTGATGTATGTAAACAGCCCTATTGGGAATCGTTGTTGGGGCTTATCTTAACACTGATTTATGGGACACATGATTTACAAACCGGAAGTTTGGGACATCTACCCTGCTGCTTTTTCTAGCCTGGTTATCACATCTATCATATATATTGAGTCCAAAAATGGTAATATTGTATAGAGCTTTAACACATTAATGTATATCCACTTATTATTTTATAGACAGTGACAGTGAATATGAGATAATTATACACAAGATTTCTTACATATACATAATGATCACTCGAATAAGGAGAGTGCTCTCACATTTTATTTATACACACATGTATTAATTTGTATCCACTATACATTTATCACTAATTTGTCCATGGAATGTAAAATAGACAAGATTCATAAGGACAACACTTATTTTGGAGAATAATAGAAACTATCGTATCACACCACATATCACACCTTTATCACTCTTAAAACCACTTTAATTATTTAATTGTAAATCCAATGACAGTATTTGTTCGCATAATAATTTTATGTTGTTATATCAATATAAATATGTATACACATACACTTTATCAAAATCACTTTAATTATTCAATTGTAAACTTCACGACAGTATTTGGTCTTATAACAACTCTACATGATTTATATTGTTATATCAATATAAATATGTATACATATACATATTTTCTTTACGTAGATATTTCATTCATAGTAGATTCACAGTTAATTCACTACTTTGCAAGTTTGTAGCTATAGTTTTTTGCATATTACATATGGAATTTTTGATCTACACATTTACTGCGTATAGGTACAGTTTTTATAACAAGCCCGTCACTATAGCAGTTACAATATAACACTCAAGCGTTTACCGCAAATATATAACTGCTAATGTCTTGCCAATAATTACAGTGTCCGGGTAGTTTGATTGCACTATTGAAGGCATCGGCTTTGTATTTGACAATTGTGGCAATAGTATTAGAGACTGCCGGAGGTGTGACCAATGGGTACATTTGTTTACATATATTTCTGACCAGTGATAGAACTCCCTATACTGGCGATTCCGGTGGTAGGACCAATGGGGGTCTTTGTTTATATCTACCACGGACCAATGATAGTTTTTCCCAGAAATCAATGGGCGAAAATAATAACATATAGCCCGTTCAAGTAGAACCAGAGGTGTCGTCCTTTAACGGTGCTCTGATTGGAAGCCATACCCCTGAGAACCATACTACCATTGGATAGAAAGCCCGCGCAGACACATTTGACAGACGGCTTTTTAGATGTAAAGGGAGTGCAGAATTATTAGGCAAGTTGTATTTTTGAGGATTAATTTTATTATTGAACAACAACCATGTTCTCAATGAACCCAAAAAACTAATTAATATCAAAGCTGAATAGTTTTGGAAGTAGTTTTTAGTTATAGCTATTTTAGGGGGATATCTGTGTGTGCAGGTGACTATTACTGTGCATAATTATTAGGCAACTTAACAAAAAACAAATATATACCCATTTCAATTATTTATTTTTACCAGTGAAACCAATATAACATCTCAACATTCACAAATATACATTTCTGACATTCAAAAACAAAACAAAAACAAATCAGTGACCAATATAGCCACCTTTCTTTGCAAGGACACTCAAAAGCCTGCCATCCATGGATTCTGTCAGTGTTTTGATCTGTTCACCATCAACATTGCGTGCAGCAGCAACCACAGCCTCCCAGACACTGTTCAGAGAGGTGTACTGTTTTCCCTCCTTGTAAATCTTACATTTGATGATGGACCACAGGTTCTCAATGGGGTTCAGGTCAGGTGAACAAGGAGGCCATGTCATTAGATTTTCTTCTTTTATACCCTTTCTTGCCAGCCACGCTGTGGAGTACTTGGACGCGTGTGATGGAGCATTGTCCTGCATGAAAATCATGTTTTTCTTGAAGGATGCAGACTTCTTCCTGTACCACTGCTTGAAGAAGGTGTCTTCCAGAAACTGGCAGTAGGACTGGGAGTTGAGCTTGACTCCATCCTCAACCCAAAAAGGCCCCACAAGCTCATCTTTGATGATACCAGCCCAAACCAGTACTCCACCTCCACCTTGCTGGCGTCTGAGTCGGACTGGAGCTCTCTGCCCTTTACCAATCCAGCCACGGGCCCATCCATCTGGCCCATCAAGACTCACTCTCATTTCATCAGTCCATAAAACCTTAGAAAAATCAGTCTTGAGATATTTCTTGGCCCAGTCTTGACGTTTCAGCTTGTGTGTCTTGTTCAGTGGTGGTCGTCTTTCAGCCTTTCTTACCTTGGCCATGTCTCTGATTATTGCACACCTTGTGCTTTTGGGCACTCCAGTGATGTTGCAGCTCTGAAATATGGCCAAACTGGTGGCAAGTGGCTTGACTTTTCTCAGTTCATGGGCAGTTATTTTGCGCCTTGGTTTTTCCACACGCTTCTTGCGACCCTGTTGACTATTTTGAATGAAACGCTTGATTGTTCGATGATCACGCTTCAGAAGCTTTGCAATTTTAAGGGTGCTGCATCCCTCTGCAAGATATCTCACTATTTTTGACTTTTCTGAGCCTGTCAAGTCCTTCTTTTGACCCATTTTGCCAAAGGAAAGGAAGTTGCCTAATAATTATGCACACCTGATATAAGGTGTTGATGTCATTAGACCACACCCCTTCTCATTACAGAGATGCACATCACCTAATATGCTTAATTGGTAGTAGGCTTTCGAGCCTATACAGCTTGGAGTAAGACAACATGCATAAAGAGGATGATGTGGTCAAAATACTCATTTGCCTAATAATTCTGCACTCCCTGTATTAGTGAGCCGTATACACGATCTGCCCCTTAACGATTGATGGATGGCCACACCATCCAATTAGATCACACGATTTACGGTTTTATTACTATATAAAGTATGATGCGATTGCTAATTTTTAAAAAAACACACACATAATGTAATTAACATTGAGTATGCTTACATACTTCACTGGCAACAGTAATTCACACAGAATTATTCAGCTATATTATATTATTGCAGCAGGGGAGGTGTTTCCCCAAATGATGGTTTCTGATTGGTCTGTTTTTTGATAACTGTCAGGGGTGGGACGTGGGTGTTTACAAGTAGCATAGCCCTATATAAGGAGGTAAAGTACTGTTGAGAAACATGCCTGAGGAAACAGTATATCTGAGAAACGCGTTGTACTGTTTCTCCACAAGCCATATATTATTTGGCACGAAGATGAGTGGTAAACTTTTTTATATTTTTTAATATATATTTTTTAATAAATATGTTTTTATGTAAATCCACTCTGAGTGCTGTGTATGGTATTCTGCTATGCTACTTTTAGAGTGCTAATGCTCTGACACCCACACATTGCTATTGGACCTTAGATCAGCCAGCTGGATTGCTGTTAAAATCCAGCCTGTCTCTATAGGCATAAGTGATTGCCTTCAATACATGTGAGTACCCTGTATTTCACTGGCTACTATTGTTACAGAACCATCATTGATCTGCACCATTGGCGCCTCCATCTATTGCTTTTATTTCTAGATTCTCTCCTATTGGATGTTGGTAGAGAGCTGCCTCTAGGACCAGCTAGCTGGACTGCTGATGAAATCCAGCCCGCCCCTACTGGCATAATTGATTGCCTTTATCATTTGTGAGTACCTTGTGTTCATATCATACCGACACATTACAAAAACCACCATTGATCTGCACCATTGGCGCCTCTTTCTTGTTGTTTTTTCTTAAGAGACAAAATGTCACCATTACAGAATCTTCCCTTTATTAATATGCGTTAATCACCTGTTGCTGTATTTATAGGAACTTCATCCTCTTCAGTCTTCACCTGATCACAAAGATCTTCTGTTATCTCAACTTTCACTATATCAGTGTTATCTGCATCTGTATAAATAAAGCAGATTCCGTTTTAATATCCCATGATCTAGGTTTTATAACTTTACTATAAAACACCCACACTCTAGTACTTTTCCCTTTTTTAGATGGAAAGTTTAGACACAATACACACGCAAAGTCACCTGTAATCTATATCCCTCAGACGCAGCAGATGTGCACACTCACCTGTAACCCGAATCCCTCAGACACAACAGACATGCACACTCACCTGTAACCCGTGTCCCTCAGACACAACAGACATGCACACTCACCTGTAACTTGTGTCCCTCAGACACAACAGACATGCACACTCACCTGTAACTTGTGTCCCTCAAACACAACAGACATGCACACTCAGCTGTAACCCGTGTCCCTCAGACACAACAGACATGCACACTCACCTGTAACTTGTGTCCCTCAGACACAACAGACATGCACATTCACCTGTAACCTGTGTGCCTCAGACACAACAGACATGCACACTCACCTGTAACTTGTGTCCCTCAGACACAACAGACATGCACACTCAGCTGTAACCCGTGTCCCTCAGACACAACAGACATGCACACTCACCTGTAACTTGTGTCCCTCAGACACAACAGACATGCACACTCAGCTGTAACCCGTGTCCCTCAGACACAACAGACATGCACACTCACCTGTAACTTGTGTCCCTCGGACACAACAGACATGCACACTCACCTGTAACTTGTGTACCTCAGACGCAGCAGATGTGCACACTCACCTGTAACCCGTGTCCCTCAGACACAACAGACATGCACACTCACCTGTAACCGTGTCCCTCAGACACAACAGACATGCACACTCACCTGTAACCCATGTCCCTCAGACACAACATACATGCACACTCACCTGTAACTCGTGTCAGACAAAACAGACATGCATACTCACCTGTAACCCGTGTCCCTCAAACACAACAGACATGCACACTCACCTGTAACCCGTGTCCCTCAGACACAACAGACATGCACACTCATCTGTAACCCGTATCCCTCAGACACAACAGACATGCACACTCACCTGTAACTCGTGTCCCTCAGACACAACAGGCATGCACACTCACCTGTAACCCGTATCCCTCAGACACAACAGACATGCACACTCACCTGTAACTCGTGTCCCTCAGACACAACAGACATGCACACTCACCTGTAACCCGTGTCCCTCAGACACAACAGACATGCACACTCACCTGTATCTCGTGTCCCTCAAACACAACAGACATGCACACTCACCTGTAACCCGTGTCCCTCAGAAACAACAGACATGCACACTCACCTGTAACCCGTGTCCCTCAGAAACAACAGACATGCACACTCACCTGTAACCCGTGTCCCTCAGACACAACAGACATGCACACTCACCTGTAACCCGTGTCCCTCAGACTCAGTATACACTCACCTGGGCTGATACTGTCACTGGTTTGCTCAACCGGGGCTCCCAGCTGACCCCTCACACAAAGATCTTTTCTTATCTCAACCTTCACTATATCAGTGTTATCTTCATCTGTATCAATAAAGGAGATTCCGTTTTTATATCACATGATCTAGTTTTTTTTAACTTTATCATAAAACAGCTTGTGTATTTCCAAGATAATAGCACTGTGATACACACTGTCATGTTTTCTCTCTATTATTTAACTTTTTTTCTTAAGGCCTTTTTTTCTGGGCTGTAATCTGGTATAATTCAGTATAAAAATATAATAACCAGGATTTTTTAAGTCTACAGCTACTGAGATACACAAGCAGGCAGCCTCTTTACTAGTGAACCTTTATTGTAACAAGACTCACATGTGATGGTCCCTGTCAGTATCTTTATTTCCTTTTAAGTCCACAAAACAGGGGAATGTCTGTGCCCAGCATGCATTGCACAGTCACTACAGAAGCTGAAAAAGGACAAACTATAGAGAATGAACAGTTTAGTGAACAGTGCCCCTAGAGGAAATGTCCAATATACACCACATTGATAAACTAAACTACAAGGGAGAGCAGTAAGTAACTGTGTGCACAGCCCCAGCAGACTCTCACGTATTACTACTCACCCGCAGGGAGGGACCAATGTATTTCAGTCTTATGACTATTCATGTCATCTGTCTCATCCTCCTCCTTCACATTTAACAGACCAATTGCCCGGCTTTCCTCAACAAGCCCTACAATTACTGCAGGAAATTTATATATATATATATATATATATATATATATATATATATATATATATATAAACACACACATTTTTTTCTTTAAATATGGAATGCAAATTTGCGTGTCACCCTTGTGCAGGGACAATGCTATATCTGTATCATTACAATTTCTTCTTTTAGTATATGTGCTGCCGAAACTCTTAATTATACTTTATTGGTATCGCTTCTCTGAATAATGCACTGCATAATTTTTTCTGGTATCTAATAAGATACTTTTTCTATTGACAGAACAAGAGAAATAACAACCACAAAAGAATAATTTTTAATTATTCAATAAAAAGAAAATAATACTTATAACAACGTATATGCTTAAAGAGACATACTATCTAATCTGAATTTTAAAGGGAGCTGATTAATAACCATACAACAGGTAGGTGTTAAGCAATTACATAGTCACTACCTTTAATTTCCGTGTATTGTGAGTGATGTGGACACTGGAATAATTCATAGGAACATGTATTTGGGGGGCAATGGACCGTGCCTTTGGTGTCCAAAAAAATACAAAATAGAAAGGCAAATACAAAATAAAAAGGCATTTCACAAGAGTTGGCAAACCATCTACTGAGTAATCATAATGCAAGGTCAGTGACAAATATTAATAACCTAAGCGCCAGGAGTTTAGGCACTTTTATCAAATGAAGAACCCAGACATTAATTTTATATTGGTATAGCTCTTGCTTATGTGCCATGGCCATAAGAAGATATTGTGCAACAAGTGAAGGAAAGATCTTTGAGATTTATAATTAAAAATATATCAACTTCTACTAGTGTAGTGTATTGCCTTGTGCTCTGAAAAAAGTTAGACACCATCACACAGTTTGTGCCCCTTTAAGCTCTGATTTCCTACATTCAGAGCATTCAAATGTTTTCTCTTTTACTATGTGTTTTGTGATGAAAGAAGATTTGATTTCCAAGTTAAATGTTTCCCACTTTTATAACACAAAAATGCTTGTTCTCAGATATGAATTTTCTCATAAGTATTAAGAGTTGATCTCCCACAATCAGAACATAAAAAAATGCTTTTTCTCCTATATGAATGTTGTGACGAGTAATAAGAATTGACTTATGTGTAAAACATTTCCCACAGTCAGAACATAAAAATGCATTTTTACCTGTATGAATTTTCTGATGAGTAACAAGATGCGATTCCTGGGTGAACCATTTCCCACATTTAGCACATGAAAATGCTTTCTCTTTTGTATGATTTTTCTGGTGTTTAATAAGAGTTGACTTTCTTGTAAAACATTTCCCACACTCAGAACATGAAAATCCTTTCTCTCCTGTATGACTTGTCAAATGAGTAACAAGAGTTCCTTTCACAGCAAAACATTTCCCACATTCAGAACATGAAAATTCTTTCTCTCCTGTATGAATCTTCTGATGTCTCAGAAGAGTTGTTTTCTGAGTAAAGCATTTCCCACATTCAGAACACGAAAATGCTTTTTCCCCTGAATGAATTTTCTGATGTTTAATTAGATTTGATTTCCTGGTAAAACATTTCCCGCATTCAGAACATACATTTTCAATGAGGCTTCTTTGGTTTTGAAAAAGATTGAAAGAAGCATCTGCATTCTGACCATGACTAAGAGAAGTGCAATTTGTGAATCCACCTGTTGAAAATATATACAAGGGGAGTAATATAATTTATTAATGACATAAAATGTTTTTAAAATAAAATAATTAACTGTTCAGATTTAGTCTCTACTACAAGGGGAGGGGACGGGCTATGACTTCTACACTTTTCCCAAGTCTCCATGCTAAGTCTTAAAGGGACAGTATACTGTAAATTTGTTTTTCCCTTAATATATTTCCAATGACTTGTTATACCAGCTGCAGAGTATAGAATGTTTGAAAAATTTAATTTTCATGCTTATTTGTATATATGAAATTGCTGGTGTGCTTTGAACCCACAGCGTATTGCAATGGGTTGAGCTTACAGGTAAAATTAGATCTCATTATGTTATCACTTGGTGCACGCACACTTGCTTCCTTATCTTATATCTGTCTGCAAACCAAAACTCAATACTTAATAATAAGAGAGAACAATGGAAAATGCTCATTTTATAAGTTACCTCTTCTACATCCCACCGGGAGTGTAATTTCTTTTCCTGGCTGTGTTTGCATTGCCTGTTAATAGCCTGGGCATTAGTCCAGAAGCTTTCAGTATAGGTGGGAAAACTACAGGCTAAATCAGCTATTTCAAATTCCTATGGGTAAACAACTTAATACTCTCCCAGCAGGTAAAATGGATCACTGGGAACAAATAAAAAGGGGAGACATTTTTGAGTAAACTGTCCCTTTAAAGAGACATTGTACACTAGAGTTGTCACTTGGAGGAATAGGCAATTACCACTGTGTCTGCCTGAGCTAACATCACTTAAATTGACATTGTACACTAGATTTTTCTTTGCATAAATGTTTTGTAGATGAGTAATTTATATAGCTCATGGGGAAGTGTTTTTGTAACAATGTATAGTTTTGTTTACTTTATTAATAACATTCTGCTGATTCCTAACCAAGCCCCAAAGTATTAGATGTAGACCGAAGTCTACTGATTCCTGAAGCTCATGTTTGTGTAATCTGTTTTTTCATCTGCTGAGAAGGGGGGAGGGGGTTAGTGTCTGCTCTTCATGCTTTCCCAGCCCCGTTCACTGGGTGTCCCAGCCTAACCTCATTAACAGTGCTAAATTGTGAGCTTCTCTGTAAGTTTTTAAAAGGTTTTATACTGGATATTTACATCAGTATCTGTGCATATACTTATTTATAGTAGTGTCCCTTTAAGGGCAGTTTACTGCATACCAGGGATTATCTATAAGTACTCATCTGCCTATCGTATTTGTCAATATATTTTTTTATCTGTTATTTCTTTCAAATTTTAGTTCTAAAATTATGTTCACAGACAATATTAGGAATACAATACATTCAGTTCCAAAACGATTATCTATAACTATTACCTGTGTATACAAAGCATTTAGCTTTATTTTTTACAATGTTGCATTCATACCACATGTTCTCAAGATTATCATTTTATATAAAAAAGAAATGTATAATGTTTACAATAACTATATAGTGAACTCAGGGGCGGAACTACCATTGGTAAAGTAGATGTAGTGGCACCAGGGCCCAGGTGCTGAGGGGGCCCATAGCATCCAGTCTATAAATATGGCAAGTGCAGAATATGTACAAGTCTAATGCAGGGGAGACTTTTATTAGTGCAGGTTGCAGGTCCATCTATCTAACCTTAAATCATTATACAGAATAATGTTACTATTGCTTACTACTGAAGTGTCCACAATCTCCTAGCCTGGATCACTGCCACAGTGTCACAAAAAAAAATAAAGAAAACGACAGCCCCCTCTAACTCAAAACAGTGTGCCTTTTCTTCTGGCTCTCTCCTGGGCTGTGCACATTGAGAAAAACCATATGCGCTCCTTTCTTTCTTGGTAGTGAGAGTCCACAATACCTTACTCTTGGGAATTACATCACCTGGCCACCAGAAGGAGGCAAAAGACACCCTACACCAGAGATTAGGAATCCCTCCTACTTCCTCTTCCCTCCCAGTAGTGCATACAGCGGAGGATAAGAAGAAAAGTAAGAAAGATAGTAGGGAAAATAGTGGAATGAGCATTAATTCTTGCAGGCGGTTGTTGACTCATCTCCAAATAGGCAGAACGAATCACACTTCTCAACCACAAAGTCAACGAAACAGCTCTAGCATTCTGGCCCTTACCTTTACAAGAATATAGGACAAACAAAATAAAAGACTGATGAAAGTCCTTAGTCGACTGAAAAAAAAGTTCAGAGCCCTAACCACGTCCAGATTGTGTAAACGTCTCTCCTATGGAAAACTATGATTAGAACAAAAGAATGGAATGAAAATCTTCTGATTAATGATATTTTATTACACTACCTTAGGTAAAAACCCGTACCTAGTCCACAGAACAGCCTTATCCTGATGAAAAACTAAATAAGTGTCACACGAAAGAGCTGGCAACTCAGACTCTTTGACCCGAAGATAAAGCTAGTAAAAACAATACTTTCCAGGACAACAGATTGATATGCATAGGCTCAAATGGAGGATGCTGTAAAACTCTGAGTACCAGATTAAAAGGACAGTTTACTCAAAAATGTTCTCCCCTTTAATTTGTTTTCAATGATCCACTTTACCTGCTGGAGTGAATTAAATTGTTTACAAGTATTTCTATTACACTTATATTGGCATTTTAAATAGTTGATTTAGCCTGTGGTATCCCCACCTATTCTGAAAGTTTTTGGCCTCCAGGCCAAGCTGTGTTAACACAGCCAGTAGAAAAAAATTACACTCCTAGTGGGTTATAGAAGAGATAAGGTAATAAAATGTTAATTTTCCATTGTTCTCTCCAAGTATTGATGATTGGTTTATGGGCAGATATAAGATAAAAAAGTATGTATATGTACACAATGTGATAAAGTAATGAGCTCTGATTAGATCTACAGACCCATTTTATTAGGTTTGGCTTCAAAACACAAAATCAGCTAATTCATATACACAAATAAAACCTTAAAAAGCAAATTCTCTACTCTGCAGTTGGTTAAAAAGGAAATTTATGCTTACCTGATAAATTTATTTCTTTTACGATATGACGAGTCCACGGATTTCATTCTTACTTACGGGATTACGCCTCCTGGTCTGCAGGAGGAGGCAAAGAGCACCACAGCAGAGCTGTATATATAGCTCCTCCCTTCCCTCCCACTCCAGTCATTCAACCAAAGTTAGGAAGAGAAAGGAAAAGCCAAAAGGTGCAGAGGTGACTGTAGTTTAACAAAAATAAATAAATAAATACCGGTCTTAGAGATGACAGGGTGGGCCGTGGACTCGTCATATCGCAAAAGAAATACATTTATCAGGTAAGCATAAATTTCCTTTTCTTTTACAAGATATGACGAGTCCATGGATTTCATCCTTACTTATGGGATACAATACCAAAGCTATAGGACACGGATGAAAGGGAGGGACAAGACAGGAACCTAAACGGAAGGCACCACTGCTTGAAGAACCTTTCTCCCAAAAACAGCCTCAGATGCGGCAAAAGTATCAAATTTGGAAAATTTGGAAAAAGTGTGAAGAGACGACCAAGTTGCAGCCTTGCAAATCTGTTCAACAGAAGCATCATTTTTAAATGCCCATGAGGAAGCCACAGCCCTAGTAGAATGAGCTGTAATTCTTTCAGGAGGCTGCTGTCCAGCAGTCTCATATGCCAATCGGATGATACTCCTCAGCCAAAAAGAAAGAGCGGTAGCCGTAGCATTTTGGCCCCTACACTTTCCAGAAAAGACAACAAACAATGAAGATGATTGACGAAATTCTTTAGTCGCCTGCAAGTAAAAATTCAGGGCACGGACCACGTCCAAGTTATGTAATAGACGCTCCGTCTTAGAAGAAGGATTAGGACACAATGAAGGAACAACAATTTCCTGATTAATATTTTTATTAGAAACAACCTTAGGAAGGAAACCAGGTTTGGTACGCAAGACCACCTTATCAGAATGGAAAATAAGATAAGGAGAATCACATTGTAAAGCTGAAAGCTCAGAAACTGTGCGAGCAGAAGAAATAGCAACAAAAAATAAAACTTTCCAAGATAACAACTTAATATCTATGGAATGCATAGGTTCAAACGGAACCCCTTGAAGAACATTAAGAACTAAATTCAAACTCCAAGGAGGAGCAATTGGTCTAAACACAGGCCTGATTCTAGTCAGAGCCTGACAAAAAGATTGAACATCTGGAACATCTGACAGACGTTTGTGTAGCAAAATAGACAAAGCAGAAATCTGTCCCTTAAAGGAACTTGCTGACAACCCTTTCTCCAATCCTTCTTGGAGAAAAGATAAAATCCTGGGAATCCGAACCCTACTCCATGAGTAGCCCTTGGATTCGCACCAATAAAGATATTTACGCCATATCTTATGGTAAATCTTTCTAGTAACTGGCTTACGTGCCTGAATCAAGGTATTAATGACCGCATCAGAAAACCCTCGCTTAGATAAAATTAAGCGATCAATCTCCAAGCAGTCAGCTGCAGAGAAATTAGATTCAGATGATGGAAGGGTCCCTGAATGAGAAGGTCCTGCCTCAATGGAAGCTTCCACGGTGGCAGAGAGGACATGTCCACCAGATCGGCATACCAAGTCCTGCGAGGCCACACAGGAGCGATGAGAATCACTGAAGCCCTCTCCTGTTTGATCCGAGCAATCACTCGGGGAAGGAGAGCAAACGGTGGAAACACATAAGCTAGGTTGAACGACCAAGGCACTGCCAAGGCATATATCAGTTCGGCCTGTGGATCCCTGGATCCGTATCTCGGGAGCTTGGTATTCTGACGAGACGCCATAAGGTCCAGCTCCGGTCTGCCCCATCTGAGAATCAGGGTGGCAAAGACCTCCGGATGGAGTTCCCATTCCCCCGGATGAAACGTCTGCCTGCTCAAAAAATCCGCTTCCCAGTTGTCCACTCCTGGGATGTAGATTGCTGACAGATAACAAGAGTGAGCTTCCGCCCACCGAATTATCTTGGATACTTCTGTCATTGCTAAGGAACTCCTTGTTCCTCCCTGATGATTGATGTAAGCCACAGTCGTGATGTTGTCCGACTGAAATCGGATGAATTTGGCCGAAGCCAACTGAGGCCAAGCCTGAAGCGCATTGAATATTGCTCTCAACTCCAGAATATTGACTGGAAGTAGAGACTCCGACCGAGTACACACACCCTGAGTCTTCAGGAAATTCCAGACTGCACCCCATCCTAGTAGACTAGCATCTGTTGTCACTATCACCCAGGAGGGTCTGCGGAAGCACGTCCCTTGGGACAGATGATCCGGCGACAACCACCAAAGAAGAGAGTCTCTTGTCTCCTGATCCAGACCTATCTGAGGAGACAAATTTGCATAATCTCCATTTCACTGCCTGAGCATGCTCAGTTGTAGCAGTCTAAGATGAAAACGAGCAAACGGAATTATGTCCATTGCCGCCACCATCAATCCAATTACCTCCATGCACTGGGCCACTGATGGCTGAGGATTGGACTAAAGGGCTCGGCATGTATTCAAAATCTTTAATTTTCTGACTTCCGTCAAGAAGATTTTCATGGAAACAGAATCTATTAGAGTTCCCAGGAAAGGAACCCTTGTCTGTGGAATTAGTGAACTCTTTTCTAGATTCACCTTCCACCCGTGAGTCCTCAGAAAGGACAGAACCATGTCTGTATGAGATTTTGCCAGATGATAAGACGACGCCTGAATCAGAATATCGTCCAGAGAAGGCGCCACTGCAATGCCTCGCGGTCTGAGAACCGCCAGTAGATACCCTAGAACCTTTGTGAAGATCCTGGGTGCTGTGGCCAGTCCGAACGGAAGAGCCATGAACTGAAAATGTTTGTCCAGGAAGGCAAACCTTAGAAACTGGTGATGATCTTTGTGGATAGGAACATGAAGATATGCATCCTTTAAGTCCACAGTAGTCATATATTGACCCTCTTGGATCAATGGGAGAATTGTCCGAATAGTCTCCATCTTGAAGGATGGCACTCTGAGAAACTTGTTTAGACTATTAAGATCTAAAATAGGTGAAAACGTTCCCTCTTTTTTGGGAACCACGAAAAGATTTGAGTAAAACCCCTGCCTCTGTTCCTGTATTGGAGCGGGTCGAATTACTCCCATAGTAGAGAGGTCTTTTACACAACGTAAGAACGTCTCTCTTTTTATCTGGTCTACAGACAATCGTGAAAGAAGAAACCTCCCCCTTGGGAGAGAATTCTTGAATTTCAGTCGATACCCTTGGGACAAGATTTCCAGTGTCCAGGGATGCTGAACGTCTCTTATCCAAGCCTGGACAAAGAGAGAAAGTCTGCCCCCTACTAGATCCGGTCCCGGATCGGGGGCCGCCCCTTCATGCTGTCTTGGGAGCAGCAGCGGGCTTCTTGGGTTGTTTACCCTTGTTCCAAGCCTGGTTGGGTCTCCAGATGGACTTGGCTTGTGCAAAATTCCATTCCTATTTAGCGGAAGAAGAAGAGGGGACTCCCTTGAAATTTCCGAAAGGAACGAAAATTATTCTGTTTACCCCTTTGTTTAGCTGCTTTATCCTGAGGTAGGGGATGACCCTTACCTCCCGTAATGTCAGAAATTATTTCTTTCAAGTCCGGCCCAAATTTCAAGTCCTCTAAATCAAAATCTTTGATTTAGAGGACACATCAGCAGACCAAGATTTTAACCATAAAGCTCTATGCGCTAAAATGGCAAATCCTGCATTCTTAGCCGCCAACTTGGCGATCTGAAAGGCGGCATCTGTAATAAAATAAATTAGCCAGCTTAAGAGCCTTAAGTCTATCTAGTATTTCCTCTAAAGGAGTCTCAGTCTTAAGAGATTCCTCTAAGGCGTCAAACCAAAAGGCAGCCACAGTTGTAACTTGTACAATACAAGCCGTCGGTTGTAATAGAAAACCCTGATGAATAAATAGCTTTTTTAGTAGACCCTCCAACTTCTTATCCATAGGATCTTTGAAAGCACAACTGTCCTCAATAGGAATAGTTTACGCTTAGCCAGGGTAGATATAGCTCCCTCCACCTTAGGGACTGTTTGCCAAGAATCCCGAACAGTGTCAGCTATAGGATACATTTTCTTAAAATTAGGAGATGGTGAGAATGGGATACCAGGTCTTTCCCATTCCTGCGTAATAATATCCGAAATTCTCTTAGGAACCGTAAACAGATCAGAATAAGCAGGGACCTCTAAGTATTTGTCCATTTTACACAATTTCTCTGGTGGTACCACAATAGAGTCACAGTCATCCAGAGTCGCTAAAACCTCTCAAAGTAACAGGCGGAGGTGTTCAAGCTTAAATCTAAAGGACATGGCGTCCGAGTCTGTCTGAGGTAACACACTCCCCGAGTCGGAAAGTTCCCCCTAAGAGAGAAGCTCCCTACCCCCCAAATCAGATCCCTGGGAAGGCACATCGGAGATAGCCATCAAAGCCTCAGAAGTTGCAGGAACCACAGTGGCTTCAGACCTGCTGCGTTTGCCCTGTAACAGTGGCAACTTGGATAAAACTTCTGTAAGGGTGGATGACATAACTGCAGCCATATCCTACAGAGTAAATGAAGTGGACGCAGTTGAAGAACATGGTGTCGCTTGAGTGGGCTTTAAGGGCTGTGACGTATGGGGCGAAAGAGTTGGCATACCATGAGTCTCATCAGTCTGAGAAACATCCTGAGCTGTATCTTTATTAAGGAAAATCTGCTTTCTACATTGTAATGCCCTCTCAGTGCATGATGGGCAAAAAGTAAGTGGGGGTTCCACATTGGCATTTAAACACATGGAACAAGTACTGGCATCAAGGTCATCTATTATGATAAACAAAAAGTTATTTAAACCTATAATAAACTCTTTATATAGTAATGCAAGATAACAATGCTGTGTCTTTAAGAAAAATTTTAAAAAAATGTGTCTAGGTCTAGGATACTGCGCTATAAAAATGCAATATTTGTGACTTTGAAAACAAACAACTACATTTTGTACTGTATCCCAGAAGCAGTTAACTAATTTGGGGCCGTAATATAAAACTCTTGAAAATAAAGGCACCTCGCCACAGCTCTGCTGCGGCGCCTACCTGCTCCCTATGACCCGACCAAACAAGCTTCCTACAGCAGAGTGTCTGCACCGCTTGTACTACCCACGCAGTCTAGACAGACACCGGAGTCACCTACACTTCCGACTCCCAGAACAGCACTGCGCGGCTTGTCTTAGCGCACGAACGAGTGCCCCACCCATCGTGGGCGTAACCAACGAAACTCCCGGGCGGCTCTGCATATTATGTTAAAAAACAAAACTTGAGTCGCCGGGACAACTGCGCACCAAACACTAAACTGTGATGCACCACACTGTCTAAAAAAAACACTGCAGCCAGTCCCCCCAATGCCTCCCGGTCTGATAAGCAACTCCGGATCCCGGAGTAAACCGGAAGACACACATTACAATCCCCAGCGTCAGCCCGAACCTGAAGGGGTTAAGATCTCAGAAAATTACCCCAATGTCCCTTATGCAGCCTCCACAAAAGGCCCAATAAGAAAGTCAGTCCCCCAGAGCCGTGTAGAAGTCACACAGACATAGGTGAAAATATTGAGTATACATAGGGAAATGACAGTCATTTCTGAGGTACTAGGTGTCACAGAAGTAATAGACTGCACATACCTCCATGTTGAGTAACAGCATGACTTGTCCCACACTGCTAGAGGTCCTTCTTCTCCTCCAGGAATCTGTGGGAACAAAACTGGGTCTAAGATAAAATTTGCTAAGACCATATTCAGCAGGGCAGCACACAGACTGGGAGTCACAGAAACGATCATATTTTAATCGGAATAGCTCCCCTTGCTTTACCCTTGAGTAAAATAGTACACATCAGTACCATTTAAAAATAATAAACTCTTGATTGAAGAATCTAAACTAACACCTCACTTTACCTCTTCCTATCACTAACACAGGCAAAGAGAATGACTGGGGTGGGAGGGAAGGGAGGAGCTATATATACAGCTCTGCTGTGGTGCTCTTTGCCTCCTCCTGCTGACCAGGAGGCGTAATCCCATAAGGATGAAATCCGTGGACTCGTCATATCTTGTAAAAGAAAAGTAATTGGAAACGGATTAAGAGAAAAACTATTTTACAGTATATTGTCCCTTTAAGGCTCCAAGGAGAAGCAATAGCCTTAACCACAGGATGAATATGTACAAGAGCCTGTACAAAGCATTGAGCGTCTGGTAAACAATCTAACTTTCCATGAAATTGACCAGAAAGAGACAAAATCGAACCCTTGATAGAACAGATAAACCCTTGTTTACTCCCTCCTGAAAGAACTGCAAAATTTTTGGATTTCTAACAGAATGCCAGGAGTAGTCGCAACCAAAACACCAATGCAGATAAACCTTCCATATCTTGTGGTAAATCTGTCTAGTGACAAGCTTGCATGCCTGAACCAGTATGAGTATCGATAAGTGAGTCAGAAAAACCTCTCTGAGAAAGTATCAACTGTTCAATCTCCACACAGTTAAATTGAGAGAATGAAGATTTTGTTGAAAAGAACGGACCTTGAGATAGTAGATCCAGCCTCAAAGGAAGTCGCCACGGAACTATAAGAAATGCTTAAATTTTCTCCTGCTTGAGACATAATAACACTCTGTTTAAAACCATCGGTGGAAACAGATAAACTAGCTGATACTGCCAAGGACTTACTAAGGCATCTATCAGCTCCGCATGAGGATAAATTGATCTCAACCTTTATATCAGAAATTTGTTATTCAGCCAAGATGCCATGAGATCTATGTTCGGACACCCCCATCAATTGGTTGAAAATCTCCTGATTCAGTGAGTGGATTATCCAACGGCTCAGGTAACCCGCCTCTAAATTCTTCACCACAGGGCTATGAATTGCTGAAATGGAACATTGTCCAATTGGAAGCGAATGAAGGGTACTTGCGAAGCTGAGGCCATGCTAGTAAAGCATTGACAATAGCTCGTAATTCCAACACATTTATTGGTAAATTTACCTCCTGAGGTGATCGAAATCCTTGAGCTCTCTGGAGACCCCACACCACACCCCTGCCCACCAGACTGACATCTTTGGTGATTATCTCCCACATAGGATGAAACCGGGCCTGGAGACATGCACCACGACAGAGATTGTCTTGTGGATGGGTCTAAGGGAACCAGCTGAGACAGATCGGAGTGATCCCCATTCCACTGTTTTATCATGCACAACTGAAAAAGTCGCAAACTAAACCTTGCAATTATTATGGCGTCCAATGTAGTCACCATAAGACCCACAACATCCATACATTGAGCCACCAAAGGAAACAATATGGACTGAAGATTGCAACAAGCAGACTAAAGCTTGACTATGTGTTTTTCTATCAAAAACAATTTCATGGCTACCAAGTCTATGACTACTCCAAAGAAACAAGCCCTTGTTTGAGGTACGAGAGAACTGTTGGCGACATTGACCCTCCAACCATGCCTGCAAAGCAACCGGAGTAACTTCTCTGTGTGAACCATCACTAAAGGTAAAGATAAAGTGGTTGTGTTGAGTGGCAATCTGGTGGGAGCTAGAGGATGTTAATTGGCAATAATCGGATAATAAAAATATCAGATGTATAGAAAATAATATTTAATTCATATGAAATACGTAAAACCAAAGAATATGTGTAAAAAAATGTTGTGTCCACAACTATAAAAACATAATTTATGCTTACCTGATAAATTTATTTCTCTTGTAGTGTATCCAGTCCACGGATCATCCATTACTTATGGAATATATTCTCCTTCCCAACAGGAAGTTGCAAGAGTCCACCCACAGCAAAGCTGCTATATAGCTCCTCCCCTAACTGCCATATTCAGTCATTCGACCGAAAACATGCAGAGAAAGGAAAAACCATAGGGTGCAGTGGTGACTGTAGTTCAAATGAAAAAATTACCTGCCTTAAAGTGACAGGGCGGGCCGTGGACTGGATACACTACAAGAGAAATAAATTTATCAGGTAAGCATAAATTATGTTTTCTCTTGTTAAGTGTATCCAGTCCACGGATCATCCATTACTTATGGAATACCAATACCAAAGCTAAAGTACACGGATGATGGGAGGGACAAGGCAGGTACTTAAACGGAAGTTACCACTGCCTGTAAAAAAAACCCTTTCTCCCAAAAATAGCCTCCGAAGAAGCAAGGTATCAAATTTGTTAAATTTGAAAAAGTATGAAGCGCAGACCAAGACTCCGTCTTGTAAATCTGTTCAACAGAAGCCACATTTAAAAAAGGCCCAAGTGAAAACCACAGCTCTAGTAGAATGAGCTGCAATCCCTTCAGGAGGCTGCTGTCCAGCAGTCTCATAAGCTAAATGAATTATGCTTTTTAACAAAAAGACAGAGAGGCTGCTGAAGTCTTTTGACCTCTCCTCTGTCCAGAATAGACAACAAACAAGGTGAACGTTTGATGAAAACTGTAGTAACTTGTAAGTAAAACTTTAAAGCACAAACCACGTCCAATATTGTGTAATAGACGTTCCTTCTTTGAGGAAGGATTAGGATACAAGCATGGAACAACTATCTTTTGAGTGATGTTCTTGTTAGATACCACCTTAGGAAAAAACCCAGGTTGGTACGCAGGACTACCTTATCCGTACGAAGGACCAGATAAGGAGAATCAAATTGTAACACAGATAACTTGGAGACTCTACGAGTCGAGGAAATAGCTACCCAAAAGGAACTTTCCAAGATAAAGATTGATATCTATGGAACAAAAAAGGTTCAAACAGAACTTCTTGAAGAGCCTTAAGAACCAGGTTTAAGCTCCATGGTGGAGCAACAGTTTTAAACACAGGCTTGGATCTAACCAAAGCCTGACCAAATGCCTGAACGTCTAGAATACCTGCCAGACGCTGGTGCAAAAAAAATAAAATAAAAAAAAATAGACAGAGTAAAAATCTGTCCCTTTTAAGGAATTAGCTGACAACCCTTTTCTCAAAAACATCTTGGAGAAAAGATAATATCCTGGGAATCCAGGCTTTACTCCATGAGTAACCCTTGGATTCATAACAATCAGATATTTACACCATATCTATGTTCAATTTTCCTAGAGACAGGCTTTCATGTCTGTATTTAAGGTATCAATGACTGACTCGGAGAAGCCATGCTTTGATAACATTAAGCGTTCAGTCTCCAGGCAGTCCATCTTAGATTGATTCTATTTAGATGGTTGAAAGGACCCTGAGGTAGAGGGACCTGTCTCAGAAGCAGAGACCGTGATGGAAAGGATGACATGTCCACCAGATCTGCATACCAGGTCCTGCGTGGCTACGCAGGCGCTGTCAAAAACACCAAAGCCCTCTCCTGCTTGGTCTTGACCTCCGGAGGAAATCCCACTCCCCCGGAAGAAAAGTCTGACGACTTAGAAAATCCACCTCCCAGTTCTCAACACCTGGGATATGGATAGCTGATAGACAAGAGTGAGTCTCTGTCCAGTGAATTATTGTAAGACTTCAAACATCACTAGGGAACTTCTGTTCCCCCTTGATGGCTGATGTAAGCCACAGTCGTGTATATTGTCCAACTGAGTATGATGTACCTCAGAGTTGCTAACTGAGGCCAAGTCTGAAGAGCATGGAATATCACTCCCAGAATAGTTAGTTATTAGAAGGAGGGTCTCCTCCTAAGTCCACTATCCCTGAGCCTTCAGGGAGTTCCAGACTGCATCCCAACCTAAAAGGCTGGCATCCATTGCAACAATTGTCCCATCTGACCTGCGGAAGGTCATACCCTTGGACAGATGGACCCGACATAGTCACCAGAGAAGAGAATCTCTGTTCTCTTGGTCCAGGAACAACAGGGGGACAAATCTGTGTAATCCCCGTTCCTCTGACTGAGCATGCATAGTTGCAGCGGTCTGAAATGTAGACGTGCAAACGGTACTATGTCCCTTGCCGCTACCTATTAAGCCGATTTCATTCATGTACTAAGCCACCGAAGGGCGCGGATGGGATGAAAAACACGGCAGAAATTTAGAAACTTTGACAACCTGGACTCCGTCAGGTAAATTTTCATATCTACAGAATCTATCAGAGTCCCTAGGAGGGAAACCCTTGAGATTGGGGATAGAGAACTCTTTCCTTGTTCACTTTCCACCCATGTGATCTCAGAAATGCCAGTACTACGTCCGTATGAGACTTGGCAATTTGGATGTTTGACGCCTGTATCAGGATGTCGTCTAACTAAGGGGCCACTTCTATGCCCCGCGGCCTAAGGACCGCCAAAGCGACCCCAGAACCTCCATAAAGATTCTTGGGGCTGTAGATATCCCAAAGGAAAGAGCTACAAACTGGTAATGCCTGTCTAGAAAGGCAAACCTGAAAAACGAAGGTGATCTTTATGCATCACAATGTGAGGATAAGCATCCTTCAAATCCATTGTAGTCCTCTATTGACTCTCCTGGATCATAGTTAAGATGGTACGAATAGTTTCCATCTTAAATGACGGAATTCTGAGGAATTAGTTTAAGATCTTTAGATCCAAAATAGGTCTGAAGGTTCCCTCACCTTGGGAACCACAAACAGATTTGAGTAAAAACTCTGTCCCTGTTACTCTCTTGGAACTGGATGGATCTCGTACACAATGTAAGAATGCCTCCTTCTTTATCTGGTTTGCAGATAATTGTGAAGGCGAAATCTCCCCTTTTTTTGGGGGGGAATCTTTGAAATCCAGAAGATATCTCTGGGATATAAATTCCAATGCCTAGGGATCCTGGGCATCTCTTGCCCACGCCCGGGCAAAGAATGAAAGTCTGCCCCCTATAGGATCCGTTACCGGATAGGGGTCCGTTCCTTCATGCTGCCTTAGAGGCAGCAGCAGGCTCCTTGGCCTGCTTATCTTTGTTCCAGGTCCAATTGTCTCCAGACCATCTTGGACTGAGCAAAAATTCCCTCTTGTTTTGCCTTAGAGGAAGTTGATGCCACACCTGCCCTGAAGTTTTAAAAGGCACGAAAATTAGACCTTTTTTGGCCCTTGATTCCTATCCTGAGGAAGGGCATGACCTTTTCCTCCAGTGATATAAGCAATAATCTCCTTCAAACCAGGCCCGAATAGGGTCTGCCCCTTGAAGGGAAGTTAAGTAGCTTATTTATTCAAGTCACGACAGCTGACCATGATATAAGCCATAGCGCTCTGCGCGCCAGTATAGTAAAAAACAGAATTCTTAGCCGTTAGTCTAGTCAAATGAACAAAGGCATCAGAAAACAAAGGAATTGGCTAGCATAAGCTTGTCAAATATATTCATCCAATGGAGTCGCTAACTGTAAAGCCTCATCAAGAGACTCAACCCAGAACGCCGCAGCAGCAGTGACAGAAGCAATATATGCAAGGGGCTGCAGGATAAAACCCTGTTGAATAAACATTTTTTATCCATTGGATCTAAAAAGCACAACTGTCCTCGCCAGAAACTCTTCTCTCCACCTTAGGAACTGTCTGCCAGAAGTCCCGTGGTGGTAACTATTAGAAAACATTCTTCTAAAAAATAGGAGGGGAAGAGAACGGCACACCTGGTCTATCCCATTCCCTATTAAAAAATTTTTTAGTAAACCTCTTTAGGTATTGGAAAAACATCAGTACACACCGGCACTGCATATTATTTATCCAGTCTACACAATTTCTCTGGCCCTGCGATTGTACACATTCATTCAGAGCAGCCAAAGCCTCCCTGAGCAACAAGTGGAGGTTCTCAAGCATAAATTTTAAATGTAGAAATATCAGAATCAGGTTAAATCATCTTCCCTGAGTCAAAAAAAATCACCCACAGACTAAGCATATTGTGAGGTAGTATCATACATGGTTCTTAAAGCGTCTGTATGCTCTGTATCTACCCCCAGAGCTATCTGCTTTCCTTTAATTTCAGGTAGTCTGACTAATACTGCTGCCAGAGTATTATTCACCACCTTTGCCATGTCTTGTAAAATAAACGCTATGGACGCCCTTGATGTACTTGGCGCCATTTGAGCGTGAGTCCCTGAAGCGGGAGTCGAAGGGTCTGACACGTGGGGAGAGTTAATCGGCATAACTTTCCCCTCGACAGAATCCCCTGGTAAAATAAACGCTATGGGTGCCCTTGATGTACTTGGCGCCATTTGAGCGTGAGTCCCTAAAGCGGGAGTCAAAAGGTCTGACACGTGGGGAGAGTTAGTCGGCATAACTACCCCCACGACAGAATCCTCTGGTGAGAATGTTTTTAAAGACAAAAAATGATCTTTATTGTTTAACATGAAATCAGTACATCTGGTACACATTCTAAGATGGGGTTCCACCATGGCCTTAAAACATAATGAACACAGAGCTTCCTCTATGTCAGACATGTTAGAACAGACTAATAATGAGACTAATAAGCTTGGAAAACACTTTAAATCAAGTTAACAAGCAAATATATAAAACGTTACTGTGCCTTTAAGAGAAACAAATTTTGTCAAAATTTGAAAAACAGTGAAAAAAGGCAGTAAAACAAACGAAATTTTTACAGTACATGTAATAAGGTAACAGAGCATTGCACCCACTTGCAAATGGATGATTAACCCCTTAATGCAAAAAACAGATTAAAAAAAAAACGACATAGACTTTTTTTTTAAAAAACAGACACAACAAAACTGCCACAGCAGAGCTGTGGATTACCTTCCCTAAAAACGATTTTGGAAGTCTTTTTAGCCCTTTAGAAATGTCCTGTAGTATTCATGGGACTGCTGAGGGAATCTGGATAATTCATTTTGTAATTTCAACTGTGCAAAAAAGCGCTAAATTAGGCCCCTCCCACTCATATTACAACAGTGGGAAGCTTCAGTTAACTGTTTCTATGCAAAATTTAAGCCAGCCATGTGGAAAAAAACTTAGGCCCCAATAAGTTTTATCACCAAACATATGTTAAAAAACGATTAAACATGCCAGCAAACGTTTTAAAACACATTTTTACAAGAGTATGTATCTCTATTAATAAGCCTGATACCAGTCGCTTTTACTGCATTTAAGGCTATACCAACATTACAGTGTTATCACCAATGTACGTTAAAAAACGATTAAACATGCCAGCAAACGTTTTAAAACACATTTTTATAAGAGTATGTATCTCTATTAATAAGCCTGATACCAGTCGCTATCGCTGCATTTAAGGCTTTTCTTACATTACTTCGGTATCAGCAGTATTTTCTTAGTCAATTCCATTCCTAGAAAAATATTTTACTGCACATACCTTATCTGCAGGAAAACCTGCACGCCATTCCCCCTCTGAAGTACCTCACTCCTCAGAATGTGTGAGAACAGCAAATGGATCTCAGTTACGTCTGCTAAGATCATAGAAAAACGCAGGCAGATTCTTCTTCCAAATACTGCCTGAGATAAACAGCACACTCCGGTGCCATTTAAAAATAACAAACTTTTGATTGAAGAATAAACTAAGTATAAATCACCACAGACTCTCACGACCTCCTATCTATGTTGAGGCTTGCAAGAGAATGACTGAATATGGCAGTTAGGGGAGGAGCTATATAGCAGCTTTGCTGTGGGTGGACTCTTGCAACTTCCTGTTGGGAAGGAGAATATATTCCATAAGTAATGGATGATCCGTGGACTGGATACACTTAACAAGAGAAACAAATTTTATCCAAGAAAATACATACACAGTACACATAAAAACGAGCTGCAGTTTAAAATTTAATCAAACACGATTAATAAGTGAAATTATAGCATAACTCTGTGACTCAAAACCGTTAAAATTAAGAAGTGTTGAGGTTGGAATATTCTTTTTTAGAAATTCTATATCACCTTTCCATACATAGGAAGCTCACTAGGATGGAAATAAAAAACAGAGGACTGATTTAAAGGGACACTCAGGTCAAATTAAATTTTCATGATTCAGATACAGCATGTCATTTTAAACAACTTTCCAATTTACTTCCATTAAAAAAAAAAAAGGTGCAGTCTTTTATATTAACACTTTTTGAGTCACCAGCTCCTACTGAGCATGTGCAAGAATTTACAGACTATACGTATATGTATTTGTGATTGGCTGATTGCTATCACATGGTACATGGGGAGTGGAAATATACATAACTTTGAGATTTGTTAGAAAAAATGTACTACTCATTTGAAATTCAGAGTAAATGCTATTGTATTGTTATCTTGCATTTGTTGATTATGCAAATCTACTGTGTTTACTGGTCCTTTAAATCTAATATCAGCCGCTTCTAGTGCTTAGATACTTTGCTTGACACTTGAATAAGGTTAACATAAATATATAAAATACAATGTTGCTAATAGGCGGTAGAGTGGTGGACAAAAGTGGTAAGAATCTAGGTGGATAAGTAGCTGACCGGTCAGTAATTCAATGTTAATTTCACAACTTGCTAGCCTTACCGGACCTCCGTAGTGGTATGTGGTGTAGTCCCAAAACTCAGTCACACTTAGTCAGACTTGCCTGCTGTGGATCTCCTTGCTGTGGATTTTCAGCCTCTTCCCAGCTTCTTCACTGACCGTGCTGCAGGGGTGGGGTCACATGACCTGTAGCCAATCAAATGGTCATAACAGGATTTGGCTCCAAATTTAAAAAATAAGGGTGTGATAGTATCACTGTGTATTCCTATTCAGGAATTCTACTGAACAACAAGTCTCCCTTCTACGCATTTCAGCAGTTTAATGCCTTTATCAAGATCTACTAAAATAGAGTATACAGACCTCAACATGTCTTAATTTTAACGGTTTGGAGTCAGAGAGTTATGCTTTAATTTCACTTATTAATCGTGTTCGATCACATTTTAAACTGCAGCTCGTTTTTATGTGTACTGTGTATGTACTTTCTTGGATCAAATTTGTTTTATAGTTGTGGCCACAACATTTTTTATGCATATTCTGACAATTATTTTGTCATACAGACTTCTTTGGATTTACGTATGTCATATGAATACAACCGTGTGTGAGAGAATCACGGTATACCTTCTGAGTGTGCTTAGAGGATAAGATAGGAGTCGCAGATAAACTTGTTTTGTTTTTTGTAAGCTAAAGGGAAAGATGGAGCTTGAACCAAGATACCATCCAGGTAAGGAGTAACTGCCACTCCCTGTGCCCGGACCACAGAAAGAAGAGTTCACAGGATCATTCTAAAATCCTGGAAGCAGTAGCTAGGCAAAAAAAGCAGAGCAGTAAACTGGTAATGCCAGCCTAGAAAGGCAAAACGTAGAAACTGATAATGATCTCGATGAATTGGAATATGTAGATATGCATCCTTCAGATCTACAGTCGTCATGAATTGACCCTGAAGTACCAAGGGAATAACTGACCTAATATATTTCATCTTGAAAGATGGGACTCTCAAGAACCTGTTTAATGTCTTTAGATCCAATATGGGTCTGAAGGAGCCTTCCTTCTTTGGAACAATGAATAGGTTTTAATAAAACCCTTTTCCCTGTTCTGATGATGGGACAGGTACAATGACTCCCATGTCCTCTACCTCCTTTATGCACCATAGAAAAGCATTTATTTTCTCTAGATTGTTGGAAATGTGAGACAGAAGCAACCTCCCTCTTGGAGACCAATGTCTGAATCGAATCCTATAAACCTGGTAAACAATCTACAGTACCCAGGGATCCTGAAGAGACAGAGCCTCCCGAAAAAGTCTTTGATTTTTGTTCTGACGAAAAGAACGAAAATGGTCTCCTGAGAATATTCAACTGAAACTAAATCAGAGTCGCACCAAAAAGCTACTGCGGCAAAGCTGACAGCCAGGTGTACTGGACTCCAAAGGAATGATGGTTCTTTTAGTTAAAGTAGATAGCACCATCCACTTTAGGAATAGTACTCCAGAGCTCCAAATTAGTCTCCGTTAGATAAAACAATTATTTGAACAATGGGAAAGGGAAATACGTTACTCCTGGCTTATCCCATTCATTTGTGATGCCATCTAACACTAGGGATTGAACCAGGAAAACCTCAGGTGCCTTAGATTTATGCCTGAATTTAGCTAATCTCTGAGTAGGCATACAGTATTTCACTAAAGTGAGTACACCTCTCACATTTTTGTAAATATTTTATTATATCTTTTCATGTGACAACACTGAATAAATGACACTTTGCTACAATGTAAAGTAGTGAGTGTACAGCCTGTATAACAGTGTAAATTTGCTGTCCCCTCAAAATAACTCAACACATAGCCATTAATAAATAAAAAGAGAGAAGCGCTCAACCTGGGAACGAACAATAGCATAATAGCTTGTTCTATGGCAAGTTACCACCCTAGAAGCAGCCTCTTTTTGCTCAATATGTGCCTTTCACAGAAAAGAACTTTCCTGTAGCATATCAGTCTGATCCTGACTTAACAGTGCAATCCAGCCCTGAAATACCAGGCAATCCCTCTCTGAACGAGAGAAACGGCAAAACCCCAGACGTACGTTTCGGCCTATTGTGGGCTCTGGGGTTTTGCTGTTTCTCTTGTTCAGAAAGGGATTGCCTGGTATTTCGGGGCTGGACTGTATATCAGACTGACTGTCCATCAGACTGATATGCTACAGGAAAGTTCTTTTCTGTGAAAGGCACATATTGAGCAAAAAGAGGCTGCTTCTAGGGTGGTAACTAGCCATAGAACAAGCTATTATGCTATTGTTCGTTCCCAGGTTGAGCGCTTCTCTCTTTTTATTTATGCAAATTATGACAATTAGGGAAGTCTCCCTAAGTGTGATGCGGGAATCCAGACGTGGACCCGTTGCTCAGTGTGCCTAGAGGGATATGGCTGCACCTCACTGACGAGGCCCACAATAGGCCGAAACGTACGTCTGGGGTTTTGCTGTTTCTCTTGTTCAGAAAGGGATTGCCTGGTATTTCGGGGCTGGACTGTACTGTGAAGTCAGGATCAGACTGATATGCTACAGGAAAGTTCTTTTCTGTGAAAGGCACATATTGAGCAAAAAGAGGCTGCTTCTAGGGTGGTAACTAGCCATAGAACAAGCTATTATGCTATTGTTCGTTCCCAGGTTGAGCGCTTCTCTCTTTTTATTTATGCAAATTATGACACTTAGGGAAGTCTCCCTAAGTGTGATGCGGGAATCCAGACGTGGACCCGTTGCTCAGTGTGCCTAGAGGGATATGGCTGCACCTCACTGACGAGGCCCACAATAGGCCGAAACGTACGTCTGGGGTTTTGCTGTTTCTCTTGTTCAGAAAGGGATTGCCTGGTATTTCGGGGCTGGACTGTACTGTGAAGTCAGGATCAGACTGATATGCTACAGGAAAGTTATTTTCTGTGAAAGGCACATATTGAGCAAAAAGAGGCTGCTTCTAGGGTGGTAACTAGCCATAGAACAAGCTATTATGCTATTGCTCGTTCCCAGGTTGAGCGCTTCTCTCTTTTTATTTATGCAAATTATGACACTTAGGGAAATCTCCCTAAGTGTGATGCGGGAATCCAGACATGGACCCGTTGCTCAGTGTGCCTAGAGGGATATGGCTGCACCTCACTGACGAGGCCCACAATAGGCCGAAACGTACGTCTGGGGTTTTGCCGTTTCTCTTGTTCAGAAAGGGATTGCCTGGTATTTCGGGGCTGGACTGTACTGTGAAGTCAGGATCAGACTGATATGCTACAGGAAAGTTCTTTTCTGTGAAAGGCACATATTGAGCAAAAAGAGGCTGCTTCTAGGGTGGTAACTAGCCATAGAACAAGCTATTATGCTATTGTTCGTTCCCAGGTTGAGCGCTTCTCTCTTTTTATTTACATAGCCATTAATGTCTAAACCATTGGCAACAAAAGTGACTACACCCCTAAGTGGAAATGTCCAAATTGGGCCCAATTAGCCATTTTCCCTCCCTGGTGTCAAGTGACTCGTTAGTGTTACAAGGTCTAAGGTGTGAATGGGGAGCAGGTGTTTTAAATTTGGTGTTGTCGCTCTCACACTCTCTCATACTGGTCACTGGAAGTTCAATATGGCACCTCATGGCAAAAAAAACTCTGAGGATATGAAAAAAAATAATTTTTGCTGTACATCAAGATGGCCTAGGCTATAAGAAGATTGCCAAGACCCTGAAACTGAGCTGTAGCATGGTGGGCAAGACCATAAAGTGGTTTCACAGGACAGGTTCCACTCAGAACAGGCCTCACCATGGTCGACCAAAGAAGAGGTTGTCTTTGGGAAATAGATGTATGAGTGCTGCCAGCATTGCTGCAGAGGTTGAAGGGGTGGGGGGTCAGCCTGTCAGTGCTTAGACCATACGCCGCACACTGCAACAAATTGGTCTGCATGGCTGTCGTCCCAGAAGGAAGCCTCTTCTAAAGATGATGCACAAGAAAGCCTGCAAACAGTTTGCTGAAGACAAGCAGACTAAGGATATAGATTACTGGGACCATGTCCTATGGTCCGATGAGACCAAGATAAACTTATTTGGTTCAAATGGTGTCAAGCGTGTGTGGTGGCAACCAGGTGAGGAGTACAAAGACAAGTGTGTTTTGCCTACAGTCAAGCATGGTGGTGGGAGTGTCATGGTATGGGTCTGCATGAGTGCTGCTGGCACTAGGGAGCTACAGTTCATTGAGGGAACCATGAATGCCAACATGTACTGTGACATACTGAAGCAGAGCATAATCCCCTCCCTTCGGAGAATGGGCCGCAGGGCAGTATTCCAACATGATAACGACCCCTAACACACCTCCAAGACGACCACTGCCTTGCTAAAGAAGCTCGGGGTAAAGGTGATGGACTGGTCAAGCATGTCTCCAGACCTAAACCCTATTGAGCATCTGTGGGGCATCCTCAAACAGAAGGTGGGGGAGCGCAAGGTTTCTAACATCCACCAGCTCTGTGATGTTGTCATGGAGGAGTGGAAGAGGACTCCAGTGGCAACCTACGAAGCTCTGGTGAACTCCATGCCAAAGAGGGCTAAAGGCAGTGCTGGAAAATAATGGTGGCCACACAAAATATTGACACTTTGGGCCCAATTTGGACATTTCCATTTAGGGGTGTACTCACTTTTGTTGACAGCGGTTTAGACATTAATGGCTGTGTTTTGAGTTATTTGAGGGGACCGCAAATTTACACTGTTATACAGTCTGTACTCTCACTACTTTACATTGTAGTAAAGTGTCATTTCTTTAGTGTTGTCACATGAAAAGATATAATAAAATATTTACAAAAATGTGAGGGGTGTACTCACTTTTGTGAGATACTGTATCTATAGCTGGGTTAGAATCTGGAACATCTAAAGTTCACAAAACTTCCTTAAGCAAGGATCTTAAATTATCCATCTTAAATTGAAAGCAAAAGTCCTCAATTCTCCTTATCAGAACATACAGACACATCCTCTGATGTCTGTAAAGTGTGTCTTGTATATTGTAGTTAAACTCACAAGGACAGCAGCACCAAATGTGCTAAATGACGCAGGCTGGGAACTCTGTGTCCCAGCAAACTGATCCTTGGTAGGGATGTAGTAGCCCAGGTATCCAGGTACCAGGAAGATCAAGTCAAGCTTAGGCTTCCAAAAAGTGCAGTATATTTTTATTTGAAAACAGGATAAAAACGATTACATTTTATTTTCAATAGCCACGTAACATTTCCTTTATCCTCACTAACCACTAAGAGATTTATAGTTTTATAGATCTATTTGGTATCACTTAGGTGAATATTCAACATATCACACTAGGAGGCGCTCTCTGTATGTGATTCTTTTTCACAGATGCTCAGCAGCATTTAGAAGCACAAGCTGGGAGGAGAGAATGTTAGCCTAGCAACTGATGACTCACACAGCCCCTCTCGTTTTTGTGAGTCAACGTACAGGAACTTCAGAATGAGGGAATGCTCACGAACTGGAAATTACAGTTAAGCAGCTATGCCTCAACCGGTACAGCTGCAATGTGAAGTAAATATAAAATATATGAACAGTTTGCCAGTCACTGAGAGACCTTTGTACCTGTGCCACCACTGGCCCTAATAATATAATTTACAGTGGCCCAGAGCAATTGCTGTGTGCTTGCAAATTTCAGGGGGGGGGGGGGGGCAAGTGCCCCCCTATAAACTCCCATGGTAGCACTATTGTTTCAGAAACTTGCAGGTTCCTTTACTTGCAGTTCCATAATTGGTACTGTTCAAAGGGACATGAAACCCATTTTTTTTCTCTAATGATTGAAATAGAGCATTCAATTTTAAATAACTTTCCGATAAATTTGATTTAGTCAGCTGAACACATCATGTGATCCAATGACAACAGTCATATATGTTTAGCCACCAGTTAGCTCCCCGAAGTGCACTGCTGCTCCTAATGCTACCTAGGTATAATTTTCAACAAAGGATACAAAGTAAATTAGATAATAGAATAAATTGGAAAGTTATTTAAAATTGTATGGTTTATCTAAATTAATAAACATGTTTTTTGTGTCTCATGTCCCATTAATGTTCCTTTTAAAGACTCCTGCAACATTTGTCTGTAACAAACACAGGTAACAATGTGAATTATTAACAGATGTAGATTACACTCAAAGCAGTTACTGAAACATTTGATTGACCAGAACATCCCACAACAGTGATCCCACCCCTGCTTGCCCTAACACACATAGTCAATCAAGGTTTTAAATCATGCTGTAAACCACATACAGCAGTTGTTTAAATCCCTTGATTCTTTAGAACATAGCAAGAAAATTAACTGACCTTTACCTCTGGGTCAGCCCCAGATGCCACAAAAGTTATGGAAGTATCTGGAAGTAAGAATTGTCTGTGCCAGAAGTGCATGCCATACACAGGGGAGATGTGTTCCTGTCCAGGGAGCAGAAATCAAAACACGTTTTCCAGGTGCCAGAACCCATTTTCTACACACTGCTGGTTCTGAGATTAATATAGCCCTCAGGAAGTCCAATTCTAGGTTTGCCTCTGGTTATAATCTCAGTTGAAAAATTTAGAACAGAGAGTTTGAATTAATGAGTGCACATAATGTAATGGGGCAGTATGTGGTAGCACACACCAGGGTTTATTGAAGAGGCTTGTTGTGTTTAATACAGTTTTAAGTAATACTGGTAATGGACTTTAAGGAAGGTGCAGCATTTTGTACACAATACAAACATTTGCAACAGTGTTGATTGACATAGATGCCCCATCCCTGAATTTTTAATGGTGATAATGTTTACAGTTGTAATAATGGGAAATTGATTTTAAAATGTGTGTTGTATAATGTTACCAATAAAGGTTGGAGCTGCAACATTAATAAAACAATAACTAGAATAAACTCCTTACCTTCCCTGGCAGATTTATGTATTAAAGGGACACTATATCCAAACCTTTTCTTTCATGATTAAGGTAGAGAATACAATTTTAAACAACATTCCAATTTACTTCTATTACCTAATTTGCTTCATTCTTTAGATATACTTTAATGAAGAAATAGCAATGCACATGGTGAACCAATCACAGGAGGCATCTATGTGCAGCTACCAATCAGCAGCTACTAAGCTTATCTAGATATGCTTTTCAGCAATTAATATCAAGAGAATGAAGCAAAATAGATAATAGAAGTAAATTAGAAAGTTGTTTATAATTGTATGCTCTTTCTAAATCATGAAAGAAAAAAATTGGGTTTCATGTCCCTTTAAGTGATAGTGGAAATACCAATAATCTGCAGCCAGGCAAACTCAATGTTAAATTTCATAGTAAGTAGGCACTCTTCTGATTGGCTGAAACACATACATTTCATTGATGGTTTTGTTATAGCCATTCAGGAGTAAAGTTAATAACCAATCAGGAACTGTTGCAGTAGACTTTCTGCTATTGGCTGGCTTACCATCAGGCTGCTAATTGGTTACAGTGTCTCAATTCTGACTGCTAATTGTTGAATGTCTAAAGGATGAGTTTTTATTGTGTGACATAAGAAGTGCTATTTATACCCCTGCAGTTCTCTCAATAAAACCGACTTCCCAGGATACATGTTTTGGATGTCTGCCTGACCTGACATCACTTAAAAGGACACTCAAGTCAAAATAAATGTATTATTCAAATAGAAAATGCAGTTTTAAGACACTTTCCAATTTACTTCCATTATCAAATTGTACAGTCTCTTTATATTCACACTTTCTGGGGAACAAGCTCCTACTGAGCATGTGCACAAGCTCACACTAGTCTGTGATTGGCTGATGTAGTTCACATGGTATTTCACATGGTACAAGGTCCCAAAAAAAGGGAGAAAAAATAAATTTGACAGGTTATTTGAAATTCAGAGTAAGGAATACATTTATTAAATGTGCGAATGGACATGATACGATGTAGCGTATCATGTCCGCCGCACATCGATAAATGCCGACAGCATACTCTGTTGGCATTTATCATTGCACTAGCAGTTCTTGTGAACTGCTTGTGCAATGCCATCCCCTGTAGATTTGCGGCCAATCGGCCGCTAGCAGGGGGTGTCAATCAACCCGATCGTATTCAATTGGGTTGATTTCTGTCCGCCGCCTCAGAGCAGGCGGACAAGTTATGGAGCAGCCGTCTTTAGACCGCTGCTTCATAACTTCTGTTTCCGGCGAGCCTTCAGGAGCTTGATAAATTGACCCCTAAGTGTTATTGCATTGTCTTTTCATTGTGCATTTATTAATTATGCAATTCTTCTGCATTTAGTGGTCCTTTAAGAATAGTAATACACTGAGCAGGCTGCGACCCACAGGTCTGCGTGTTAGATCTTGTCCACCGGAGCGGTGCAGAAGATTGATGGGGACTCTCACTGCTGGAAGCTGGTCCTTTTCAGGACCCAGGAAGACCACACTGACTGGAGGACTGACCGCTCCTTCCTCCAGTAAGTAACCCTCAACCCTTGACATTGATATTTTTGAAACAAAATGAATAACATTTAAAAATAAAGGTAGCAAATGACTGGTATCTAAAAGTAAAAATTGCAGAATACCATGAATTTAGGATATAAAAAAGAAAAAGTGGGTTAATGATTTAAAGAGTCATTATAGTGAAAAAAATGTATGCTCTAGTTTGTTAGAGCATGTTATTTTATTACTTACAACTCATTGATGCAATGGGCTCTATTTAACAAGCTCCGTATGGAGCTTGATGCCCTGTGTTTCTGGCGAGTCTGCAGGCTCGCCAGAAACAGCAGTTATGAAGCAGCGGTCACAAAGACCGCTGCTCCATAACCTGTCCGCCTACTCTGAGCAGGCGGACAGACATCGCCGGAAACCAACCCGATCGAGCACGATCGGGTTGATTGACACCCCCTGCTGGTGGCCTATTGACCGCGAGTCTGCAGGGGGCGGCGTTGCACCAGCAGCTCTTGTGAGCTGCTGGTGCAATGCTGAATACGGCGAGCGTATTGCTTGTCGTATTCAGCGAGGTCTGTCAGACCTGATCCGCACTGTCGGATCAGGTCCGACAGACCTTGATAAATAGTTTAAAGTGAGTATTAAAGTGAAGGTCAATTTTGGTAAATTAGTGCCCGGTTTTTAATAATCCTATTAAAAACAAGGGCACTTTAATTCATCAAAATTGACATTTCACTCGTTTTCTTAAAAAAACAACTTACCTTTTAATCCTGGTAGCCACTCCAGCGATTTCCCCGGCCGTCGGAAGCTTCTGCAGACGTCAGAATTGACTAATCTGGCTTCCTCCAATCACGGCTTCCCCCCCCGGGGGATTTTGGCCTCATGCAACACCGTGAATGGAGGAAGCCGGATTCGTCATTTTGGACCCGCGAAGACAGCTTGGGACGGGCGGAGGAAGTGATGGAGCAGGATTAAAAGGTACGTTTTTTAAGAAAAACGAGTGAAATGTCAATTTTGATTAATTAAAGTGCCCTTGTTTTTAATAGGATTATTAAAAACCGGGCACTAATTCATCAAAATTGACCTTCACTTTAATACTCACAAAGGGGTTAAATATATATTTAAGGTACAGCTTAGGAGTCACAAAAAAGTTGCTGGTCCTGAGCAGAAACCGCTGCTGACCCAGCTGTGTGACTAGCGCAGATGATTGGGTCAGCAGCAGTTTCCAGTAAGGACCAGTAGTTCTATACAGAATGTAAGTGGTATTTTAATGGTCTTAAACCCCTTTATGAGGTACTGTAATGGCCCTTTAATCAAACTTTACTACCAGGAACAGAAGAGGAACGCAACTTGGTAATTATTATTTCAGATGATTTAAAGGTAGGTAATGACTACACGAATGCGATGTGGTCGGAAGGCGGATCTACGCTCACGTGTAGCAGAGCGTTCAGCTGAGGGAGAACGCACGCCATTCAAGCTGATGCAGAAAGGCCCCGTAGTGCTTACAGGAACAAGGAGCACTGGGGTGAGTCGCCCTGTCCCGTTTGTCAGGGACAGTCTGGGAAGCTACAACCACCGACGTAACGCCAGAAGTACCATAGTGCTGCAGGGAGACCAAAGAAGCGGGGCTCATACACAAAGGCATAATTTGCAGGCACAGGACCCTCCCATAATCTCCACCGAAGCTCGAAATTGCAGCAGGAAGCGTTCATACTCTGGACACTGTTTTACATCCGGTGGAGTAGGAGGTGAGCCAAAAAAAGAGCCAGCACTTGGTTTGTTAGCCGCAAAAAGACCCCCTGGAGCCGTACAGACAAGTGTGTCAGAGCTGGGCCCATACTTACATGGGTATCGATTATTTTTCTTTCCATTAGTACAGCTGAAAGGTTGACGCAAAAGGAGAACCCTTGATTGGTCATCTTGCTTAACCATAAAGCACAGACATCGCTGCAGAGGAGCTCCTTTCATCAGAGGGAAAAAAGATAAGTAACTTTTTCTTTTGTCATATTAACTTGTCAAGGGGATCCGAGGGTGTATAACCTGACTGCATAGGTTAGCGCCATCGCTAAGAACACAGGAGCCGATAAGCTTGGTCAGGGGGAGGATTTACCCACCTATTAAGAGTGATTCAAGAGAGAAGGAAATGGAAAAAGAAAAGAAGGAAAAGAGGCTAAGGTGTAACTAAAAGAAAATCAGCCCGTGAACAATGACATATTTAGGATGACAAAGAATGGGGCTGCAATAAAGGAAATCATGGTACAAAAAAAAAAAGATAGAAGGGACGAATATAAGGTTGGCTATTTGGAAGTATTAAAAGCTTGGAAAACGAACTGAGAGACTAACATCCCTTTTCATCTGAGCCTGTCTTGTTTGGGTTTAAACAAGTTTGGAGAAAAATATCTAGAAACTGGCTGGTCACTTTGGAAGTTTATTGGGTGAAAACCTGTATGGGGGGCTCTATATAGAAACAGATACTGTTCACCCCTGTGATATATCGTTTCTTTTTTCTTTAAATTGCTGGTTTGTTGATATGTATTAAATACGAGTCGGACAGGGCTAGAGGACTATATGAGAGGTTTTCCAATAGTTTATTAAATAACAAAGGGATACTCTTTATTGATTGTAAATATATTCTAAAGGGCTAATAGAGAGCTTATAAATTTTTGTTTAATCAAACAAGAAACAACTTTTTTACACATTGAAGTCAGCTATTAAAGGGCCATAATACCCAAATGTTTAAACACTTGAAAGTGATGCAGAATAGCTGTAAAAAGCTGACTAGAAAATATCACCTGAACATCTCTATGTAAAAAAGAAATATATTTTACCTCAAAAGTTCCTCAGTAGCCACATCCCATTGTAAAGGATTTCTAAGCAGCATTTTAGTGTGTCTGTCCTGTGACAGCTTAGGGGATGAGCATCGTGCACTCTCATATTATTTCACCAATCAGGTAAAGGAAGCTTACTATGAAATCTCATGAGAGTTAAGTCAAATCTCATGAGATCACAGTAAGAGTTCATGACCTCAGCACTGCTGATGCTGATTGGCTGCTGTTCATTTCTTCATTTTTTTTAATTTTTTTTACCTGCAGCTGGGAGAAGCCGAGTATAACTTTTTACATAGAACTTACTCTGCTGAGCTGAGGAGATTGTGAGGTAAAATATCTTCCTTTTTTACATAGAGATGCTCAGGTGATATTTTCCTGTCAGCTTTTTACAGTTATACTGCATTAGTTTCAAGTGATTTAGCATATGAGTATTATGCCCCTTTAATTAGTTTAAAAACAAGCATTTCATTAATATCTTATAATTGAGGGCAAATGCACGCCACAAAGGGATATCTGACAAAAACATGTTAGTCAGGTATTGTTAAGCACATATTTGTAGATTAGCTAGTGAAGCTATATTTGGGTATATATGCAAGTAGAGATCCGGCAGATTGGTACAAGATAAATTACAACAAACTTTGGAAATCAATTACAGACAAGCTGGAAAGATGGAAATATTTTCCACTTACACACTAATTAAAATGATTATTTTTCCGAAGATACTATTTCTCCTACAAAAACATAATTTATGTAAGAACTTACCTGATAAATTCATTTCTTTCATATTAGCAAGAGTCCATGAGCTAGTGACGTATGGGATATACATTCCTACCAGGAGGGGCAAAGTTTCCCAAACCTCAAAATGCCTATAAATACACCCCTCACCACACCCACAATTCAGTTTAACGAATAGCCAAGAAGTGGGGTGATAAAAAAGTGCGAAAGCATATAAAATAAGGAATTTGAATAATTGTGCTTTATACAAAATCATAACCACCACAAAAAAAGGGCGGGCCTCATGGACTCTTGCTAATATGAAAGAAATGAATTTATCAGGTAAGTTCTTACATAAATTATGTTTTCTTTCATGTAATTAGCAAGAGTCCATGAGCTAGTGACGTATGGGATAGTGATTACCCAAGATGTGGATCTTTCCACACAAGAGTCACTAGAGAGGGAGGGATAAAATAAAGACAGCCAATTCCTGCTGAAAATAATCCACACCCAAAATAAAGTTTAATGAAAAACATAAGCAGAAGATTCAAACTGAAACCGCTGCCTGAAGTACTTTTCTACCAAAAACTGCTTCAGAAGAAGAAAATACATCAAAATGGTAGAATTTAGTAAAAGTATGCAAAGAGGACCAAGTTGCTGCTTAATGCTTTGCAAATCTGATCAACCGAAGCTTCATTCCTAAACGCCCAGGAAGTAGAAACTGACCTAGTAGAATGAGCTGTAATCCTCTGAGGCGGAGTTTTACCCGACTCAACATAGGCAAGATGAATTAAAGATTTCAACCAAGATGCCAAAGAAAAGGCAGAAGCTTTCTGGCCTTTTCTAGAACCAGAAAAGATAACAAATAGACTAGAAGTCTTTCGGAAAGATTTAGTAGCTTCAACATAATATTTCAAAGCTCTAACAACATCCAAAGAATGCAACGATTTCTCCTTAGAATTCTTAGGATTAGGACATAATGAAGGAACCACAATTTCTCTACTAATGTTGTTGGAATTCACAACTTTAGGTAAAAATTCAAAAGAAGTTCGCAACACCGCCTTATCCTGATGAAAAATCAGAAAAGGAGACTCACAAGAAAGAGCAGATAATTCAGAAACTCTTCTGGCAGAAGAGATGGCCAAAAGGAACAAAACTTTCCAAGAAAGTAATTTAATGTCCAATGAATGCATAGGTTCAAATGGAGGAGCTTGAAGAGCCCCCAGAACCAAATTCAAACTCCAAGGAGGAGAAATTGACTTAATGACAGGTTTTATACGAACCAAAGCTTGTACAAAACAATGAATATCAGGAAGAATAGCAATCTTTCTGTGAAAAAGAACAGAAAGAGCAGAGATTTGTCCTTTCAAGGAACTTGCGGACAAACCCTTATCTAAACCATCCTGAAGAAACTGTAAAATTCTCGGTATTCTAAAAGAATGCCAAGAAAAATGATGAGAAAGACACCAAGAAATATAAGTCTTCCAGACTCTATAATATATCTCTCTAGATACAGATTTACGAGCCTGTAACATAGTATTAATCACAGAGTCAGAGAAACCTCTTTGACCAAGAATCAAGCGTTCAATCTCCATACCTTTAAATTTAAGGATTTCAGATCCTGATGGAAAAAAGGACCTTGAGACAGAAGGTCTGGTCTTAACGGAAGAGTCCACGGTTGGCAAGAGGCCATCCGGACAAGATCCGCATACCAAAACCTGTGAGGCCATGCCGGAGCTACCAGCAGAACAAACGAGCATTCCTTCAGAATCTTGGAGATTACTCTTGGAAGAAGAACTAGAGGCGGAAAGATATAGGCAGGATGATACTTCCAAGGAAGTGATAATGCATCCACTGCCTTTGCCTGAGGATCCCGGGATCTGGACAGATACCTGGGAAGTTTCTTGTTTAGATGAGACGCCATCAGATCTATTTCTGGAAGTTCCCACATTTGAACAATCTGAAGAAATACCTCTGGGTGAAGAGACCATTCGCCCGGATGCAACGTTTGGCGACTGAGATAATCCGCTTCCCAATTGTCTATACCTGGGATATGAACCGCAGAGATTAGACAGGAGCTGGATTCCGCCCAAACCAAAATTCGAGATACTTCTTTCATAGCCAGAGGACTGTGAGTCCCTCCTTGATGATTGATGTATGCCACAGTTGTGACATTGTCTGTCTGAAAACAAATGAACGATTCTCTCTTCAGAAGAGGCCAAAACTGAAGAGCTCTGAAAATTGCACGGAGTTCCAAAATATTGATCGGTAATCTCACCTCCTGAGATTCCCAAACTCCTTGTGCCGTCAGAGATCCCCACACAGCTCCCCAACATGTGAGACTTGCATCTGTTGAAATTACAGTCCAGGTCGGAAGCACAAAAGAAGCCCCCAGAATTAAACGATAGTGATCTGTCCACCACGTTAGAGAGTGTCGAACAATCGGTTTTAAAGATATTAATTGAGATATCTTTGTGTAATCCTTGCACCATTGATTCAGCATACAGAGCTGAAGAGGTCGCATGTGAAAACGAGCAAAGGGGATCGCGTCCGATGCAGCAGTCATAAGACCTAGAATTTCCATGCATAAGGCTACCGAAGGGAATGATTGTGACTGAAGGTTTCGACAAGCTGCAATCAATTTTAGACGTCTCTTGTCTGTTAAAGACAGAGTCATGGACACTGAATCTATCTGGAAACCCAGAAAGGTTACCCTTGTCTGAGGAATCAAAGAACTTTTTGGTAAATTGATCCTCCAACCATGATCTTGAAGAAACAACACAAGTCGATTCGTATGAGATTCTGCTAAATGTAAAGACTGAGCAAGTACCAAGATATCGTCCAAATAAGGAAATACCACAATACCCTGTTCTCTGATTACAGACAGAAGGGCACCGAGAACCTTTGTAAAAATTCTTGGAGCTGTAGCTAGGCCAAACGGTAGAGCCACAAATTGGTAATGCTTGTCCAGAAAAGAGAATCTCAGGAATTGATAATGATCTGGATGAATCGGAATATGCAGATATGCATCCTGTAAATCTATTGTGGACATATAATTCCCTTGCTGAACAAAAGGCAAGATAGTCCTTACAGTTACCATCTTGAACGTTGGTATCCTTACATAACGATTCAATATTTTTAGATCCAGAACTGGTCTGAAGGAATTCTCCTTCTTTGGTACAATGAAGAGATTTGAATAAAACCCCATCCCCTGTTCCGGAACTGGAACTGGCATAATTACTCCAGCCAACTCTAGATCTGAAACACAATTCAGAAATGCTTGAGCTTTCACTGGATTTACTGGGACACGGGAAAGAAAAAATCTCTTTGCAGGAGGTCTCATCTTGAAACCAATTCTGTACCCTTCTGAAACAATGTTCTGAATCCAAAGATTGTGAACAGAATTGATCCAAATTTCTTTGAAAAAACGTAACCTGCCCCCTACCAGCTGAGCTGGAATGAGGGCCGCACCTTCATGTGGACTTAGAAGCAGGCTTTGCCTTTCTAGCAGGCTTGGATTTATTCCAGACTGGAGATGGTTTCCAAACTGAAACTGCTCCTGAGGATGAAGGATCAGGCTTTTGTTTCTTTGTTGAAACGAAAGGAACGAAAACGATTATTAGCCCTGTTTTTACCTTTAGATTTTTTATCCTGTGGTAAAAAAGTTCCTTTCCCACCAGTAACAGTTGAGATAATAGAATCCAACTGAGAACCAAATAATTTGTTACCCTCGAAAGAAATGGAAAGTAGAGTTGATTTAGAAGCCATATCAGCATTCCAAGACTTAAGCCATAAAGCTCTTCTAGCTAAAATAGCTAGAGACATAAACCTGACATCAACTCTGATAATATCAAAAATGGCATCACAGATAAAATTATTAGCATGCTGAAGAAGAATAATAATATCATGAGAATCATGATTTGTTACTTGTTGCGCTAAAGTTTCCAACCAAAAAGTTGAAGCTGCAGCAACATCAGCCAATGATATAGCAGGTCTAAGAAGATTACCTGAACACAGATAAGCTTTTCTTAGAAAGGATTCAATTTTCCTATCTAAAGGATCTTTAAACGAAGTACCATCTGACGTAGGAATGGTAGTACGTTTAGCAAGGGTAGAAATAGCCCCATCAACTTTAGGGATTTTGTCCCAAAATTCTAACCTGTCAGACGGTACAGGATATAATTGCTTAAAACGTTTAGAAGGAGTAAATGAATTACCCAATTTATCCCATTCTTTGGAAATTACTGCAGAAATAGCATTAGGAACAGGAAAAACTTCTGGAATAACCACAGGAGATTTAAATACCTTATCTAAACGTTTAGAATTAGTATCAAGAGGACCAGAATCCTCTATTTCTAAAGCAATTAATACTTCTTTAAGTAAAGAACGAATAAATTCCATTTTAAATAAATATGAAGATTTATCAGCATCAATCTCTGAAACAGAATCCTCTGAACCAGAAGAGTCATCAGAATCAGAATGATGATGTTCATTTAAAAATTCATCTGTAGGGAGAGAAGTTTTAAAAGATTTTTTACGTTTATTAGAAGGAGAAATAACAGACATAGCCTTCTTGATGGATTCAGAAACAAAATCTCTTATGTTATCAGGAACATTCTGCACCTTAGATGTTGAAGGAACTGCAACAGACAATGGTACTTTACTAAAGGAAATATTATCTGCATTAACAAGTTTGTCATGACAATTAATACAAACAACAGCCGGAGGAATAGCTACCAAAAGTTTACAGCAGATACACTTAGCTTTGGTAGATCCAGCACAAGACAGCGATTTTCCTGTAGTATCTTCTGACTCAGATGCAACGTGAGACATCTTGCAATATGTAAGAGAAAAAACAACATATAAAGCAAAATTGATCAAATTCCTTAAATGACAGTTTCAGGAATGGGAAAAAATGCCAAAGAACAAGTTTCTAGCAACCAGAAGCAATGAAAAATGAGACTTAAATAATGTGGAGACAAAAGTGACGCCCATATTTTTTAGCGCCAAATAAGACGCCCACATTATTTGGCGCCTAAATGCTTTTGGCGCCAAAAATGACGCCACATCCGGAACGCCGACATTTTTGGCGCAAAATAACGTCAAAAAATGACGCAACTTCCGGCGACACGTATGACGCCGGAAACGGAAAAGAATTTTTGCGCCAAAAAAGTCCGCGCCAAGAATGACGCAATAAAATGAAGCATTTTCAGCCCCCGCGAGCCTAACAGCCCACAGGGAAAAAAGAGTCAAATTGAAGGTAAGAAAAAATGAATAATTCAAATGCATAATCCCAAATATGAAACTGACTGTCTGAAAAATAAGGAAAGTTGAACATTCTGAGTCAAGGCAAATAAATGTTTGAATACATATATTTAGAACTTTATAAACAAAGTGCCCAACCATAGCTTAGAGTGTCACAGAAAATAAGATTTACTTACCCCAGGACACTCATCTACATGTTTGTAGAAAGCCAAACCAGTACTGAAACGAGAATCAGCAGAGGTAATGGTATATATAAGAGTATATTGTCGATCTGAAAAGGGAGGTAAGAGATGAATCTCTACGACCGATAACAGAGAACCTATGAAATAGACCCCGTAGAAGGAGATCACTGCATTCAAATAGGCAATACTCTCCTCACATCCCTCTGACATTCACTGCACGCTGAGAGGAAAACCGGGCTCCAACTTGCTGCGGAGTGCATATCAACGTAGAATCTAGCACAAACTTACTTCACCACCTCCATCGGAGGCAAAGTTTGTAAAACTGAATTGTGGGTGTGGTGAGGGGTGTATTTATAGGCATTTTGAGGTTTGGGAAACTTTGCCCCTCCTGGTAGGAATGTATATCCCATACGTCACTAGCTCATGGACTCTTGCTAATTACATGAAAGAAATCTTCCTTTATTAAAGGGACAGTTTACTCAAAAAATTTCTCCCCTTTAATTTGTTCCTAATGATCCACTTTACCTGCTGGAGTGTATTAAATTGTTTACAAGGAGCTCCATTACCCTTATATTAGCATTTGAAATAGTTGATTTAGCATGTGGTATCCCCACCTATTCTGAAAGTTTGTGGCCGCAGGTCCAAGCTATAGATAAGTTTTGTAAACACAGCCAGCAGAAGAGATTACAGTCCCAGTGGGATATAGCAGAGATAAGGTAATAAAATGTTGATTTTCCATTGTTCTCTCCAAGTACTGGTGATTGTTTTATGGACAGATATAAGATAAAGAAGCAGGTATATGTACACAATGTGATACAGTAATGAGGTCTGATTATACGTACAAGCTCAACCCATTTTATTAGGTTGTGGCTTCAAAACACAAAATCAGAGCATTAATATACACAAATAAACCTTAAAAAGCTAATTTTCATACATTTTTACTCTGCAGTTGGTAAAAAAAGCAATTGTAAACACATTAAGGGAAAAACTATTTTACAGTATACTGTCCCTTTAATTAAAGAAGAAGATATAAAGAACTTCTATAAAAAGTGTAGCCAATTGTTCTGGAAAGGGTCGAAAGTGCGAGTAGCAATGGAAAAACTGATGCAGAATAGGGACTACGGAGGCTTGGGAATGCCTAATATTACATTTTTTAATTTGGCATCCATGCTTAAAATAGCCTGTGATTGGATCACGGAAAAAAATGTAATTACACATCTACAAATCGAAAAGGAGGTGATCACTCCATTCTCCCCATTAGGGCTATTGCATTTATCTGAGAAAGACATCCCTAAGAAAATCAAAGTTAGAAAAACTTTTTATAATGTGATCAAAGCTTGGAAAAAATATGGCCAGTTATTGAAGATAGATACATATATGTCCAAATGTCTACCAATCTAGGGGAATCTAGAATTTGCACCTATTTTAGTGACTACTATCTTCAAAAAATGGCATCAAAGAGGTTTAGATTTTGATTATCAACTAGAGGATCAAGAGATGGGTACAATTAAATCATTTGAGATTTTAAGACAGGAATATTTATTACCAGCCCAAGACTTCATTGCCTACTTACAGATCAGACAATACTATTTTAAGTTAGTAGAGACGTATGGGAGGGATTGGTCCCTAGGAAAACTAGAACAAGGCATTACTTTATATAAAGCTGGACAGCTATCAATTGCCATATGGTATAAGATTCTAATACAAGAGATGGGGCATAAAAATTTAGAGGTTATTGACTCCAAATGGAGGATATATTTTCCTGATCTTACAGTAGATAGAGTCTTTTAGAGTGTACAGATTCTATATAAATGTAGTAAGATACAATCATAGAGAGAAACGCATATGCGTCTGATTAATAACACATATCTAACCCCAGATAGAATTTCTAAATGGTCACATCAGCCAATAGGTTGTTTTAGGTGCTCATATCCACTAGCGGATATAAAACATTGCTTTTGGACATGCCCTAAAGTCAGAAACTTCTGGCTTAAGGTCACGTATTCGTTAAACACATTTTTAGAAAGACCACTGACCCTAGAGCTAGTAGATATAATATTCATGCATGAAAAAGCATATAGGGATGAAAATAGTAAATTAATCAATACAGCTATATTGATTGGTAGAAACATGATATTAAGTTCATGGAAATCCAAATATAGCCCATCTATAAAATAATTTATCAGGAGAGTCCTATCACAGATTGGTATGGAACAATATGATTTAGATTCTGCTCAGGATACAGTCGTTAAGAGTTTTTTTTCCTAATGGTTCAAGGTCATATGCTCCTTTCCGGAAGATATTCAGAAACAATCAACAGCAATGTTTAAGAAATCAGGTTTTTTTTTGTATGGCGGTGCTTACAGGAGTTTTTCCAGAGTCATGGTTGAATTAATAGTTTCTGGAATAAACAACAATAGGGGAGAGGGGTGTAGGGGTGTAGGACCCTTTTTTGTTGTTGTTTTATTTCGGTTCTTGTTTACTGATGGTTACCCGAGTTGGCTTAGTTTATAAAATAATAAAATTCGAACATCGAGGTACATATATATATTTGCTAGATGGGTTATTGTTTTTATACATATAGCTTGTATTGAAACTATGAACATTGAATTTTTAATGTATTTGATTTTGATGATTGCTGAACTTGACTACAGTATATTGTTTCATCAATTTTACAGTTTTTTGTTTTTTTTTCTTACCCTGCGCGGTGTATCATAATTTCACAGTCTATTATTGTACCCTATGCTGGTAATAAAAAAATAAATAAATATAAAAAATAAATAAAAATAACTACACGAATGCAGCAGAAAAAAAATGTTTTTTTTATGACACTGTATAGATCACTAGTCAGGCTTCACCTTGTATACTGTGTGAAATGGTTACACCATTTATAGAAGCACATACAGAACAGACTTCTTAAACAGGACATGGTTTCTAAACCATAATGTATTAAAAATAAAAAGGCTTAGTTAGTTAACATAACATGTATTGCTTCTGGGGCAAAATGTATCACAGTAATAAGACCGAAGCACTCATTGCATTTAGACTTGGATTTCAGTCCTACATAAACTAGATCACAAATGCCTACGATACATTTTCATCTATGTGTTTTATTAAAGGGACAGTCTAGTCCAAAACAAACTTTCATTATTCAGATAGGGCATGTCATTTTAAACAATTTTCCAATTTACTTCTATCACCAATTTTGTGTTGTTCTCTTGGTATTCTTAGTTGAAAGCTAAATCTAGGAGGTTTATGTGCTAATTTCTAAGCCCTTGAAGGCCGCCTCTTAGCTCAGGGCATTTTGACAGTTTTTCACCACTAGAGGGTGTTAGCTCATGTGTTTCATATAGGTAACATTGTGCTCACGCACATGGAGTTCCTAGGAGCCAGCACTGATTAGCTAAAATGCAAGTCTGTCAAAAGAACTGAAATAAGGGGGCAGTCTGCAGAGGCTTAGATACAAGGTAATTACAGACGTAAAAGGTGTATTATTATAACTGTGTAGGTTATGCAAAACTGGGGAATGGGTAAATTTAGGGATTATCCCTTTATCCTTTAAGGGATTATCCCTTTAAGTATATGAAAACATGTAAAAGCATATTTATGCAATATTCATATATAATAAAGGTTTTATGTTTATACTGTAAATAATTTCACATTCCAATGTTCTGCACATAGCGGAATATGTTATATGTATTTATAAATTAGTATAGTAAATTAATAGGGACAGTCTAGTCCAAAATAAACGTTTATGATTTAGATAGAGCATGTAATTTTAAACAATTTTCCAGTTTACTTTTATCACCAATGTTGCTTTGTTCTCTTGGTATTCTTAGTTAAAGCTAAACCTAGGAGGTTCATATGCTAATTTCTAAGCCTTTGAAGGCCGCCTCTTCTTTCAGGGCATTTTGACAGTTTTTTACCACTAGAGGGTGTTAGTTCATGTGTGTCATATAGATAACACTGTGCTCACGCACGTGGAGTTCCTAAGAGACAGCTCTGATTGGCTAAAATGCAAGTCGGTCAAAGGAAATGAGATAAGGGGGCTGTCTACAGAGGCTTAGAAACAAGATAATCACAGAGGTAAAAAGTGTATTAATAGAACTGTGTTGGTTATGCAAAACTATGGAATGGGTAATAAAATGGATTATCTATCTTTTAAAACAATAAATATTCTGGTGTAGACGGTGATGAGGGTTTTAAAAAAAGTCTCTCTCCCCTAATAAAACCCTCCCTGTGCTTAGTGGGGCAGATGATCTGTATCCCTCAAACACATCACACACGTACACTCACCTGTACTGATATTGTCACAGATTTCCTGCTTCCCAGCTTCCTGCTGACTCTTCACATACAGATCATTTGTTTGTTCAGCATTAAGTGTGGCTTCAGTCTTAACATCACCTGCACAGATCAAATAGATCTATATAGTCACATTTTAGTTTTTTAGCACTGCACAAGACAATTGTAATGTAATATCTGAATGTCACACACATACACTTACCTGTGCCCTGCATCCCTCAGACACGTCACACATGTACACTCACTTATATCTTGCGTCCCTCAGACACATAGCCTCACCCTGCCCTGTGTCCCTCAGACATGTTGCACATACACTCACCTGTGTCCTGCATCCCTCACATACATCACAACACACATACTCACCTGTACTGATATTGTCACTGATTTCCTGCTTCACAGCTTGAAGTTGACTCTCTACATATAGATTATTTGTCTGTTCAGCATTAAGTGTGACTTCAGTCTTAACATCACCTGCATAGATCATATAAATATGGTCAAATCTTAGCTGTTGAGCACTGCACAAGAAAATTTAATTTCTGAGTGTTACACATGTACACTCACCTGTGCCCCGCATCCCTCAGATATGCAACAGACATACACTTTCTTGTGCCGTGATTCCCTGACACATGTCACTAACATACATTTGCCTGTGCCCCTTAGATTATCACACACACACACACAAACACTCACCTGGGCCCTGTGTCCCTCAGACACCTCACATATTTACACTCAATTGTACCCTGCGTCCCTCAGACATGTCACAAACATACACTCATCTGGGTCCTGCTTCCCTCAGACACATGCCACTTCAGCCATGCTTTCCTGGAAACTTTTACACATGCTGCAGGATGGAATATGAATAGAGCTGTCCAGAAACACAATACATGGTTCCATCTTGTATACCCTGAATAATGTGCAACTCATAAGTGTCCAGGAAAACATGGCTGAGGTGGCAGCCCTAGACACATCACACATACACTCCAAAGTGTTAAAAGGGACATCAAAAAATATTTTTTCTTTGATGATTCAGATAGAGCATACAATTTTACTTCTATGATCAAGTTTGCCTCATTTTCTTGGGATCTTTGGTTGAAAAAGCAGCAATGCACTACTGGGAGCTAGCTGTATATTGTGTGAGCCAATGACAAGAGGCATATATGTGCAGTCACCAACCAGCAGCAAGCTAGAAGTGCATTTCTGCTCCTGAGTCTACCTAGGTATACTTTGAAAAAAGGATACAAAGAAAAAAAAAAGCAAAATTAGATAACAGAAGTAAATTAGAAAGCTGTTTAAAACTGTATCCTCTATCTGAATCACAAAAGTTTAATTTTAACTTTATTGTCCCATTAATTCCTGAATATATGCACAGCAGAACACATGTATAATATATTACAATAAAGTATTTCACTAATATTTATACATATTAAATACAAAAACAAGGTTTATTATTGAAATAAATGTTCTAACAGTGATTTAAAGGGATATGGTCTGTAATCAGGTGCTGGACTGGGAAGGACTAAAAAGGTGTATATCTATGTGTTTTTATTTATATGTGTATAAATAGAAGCCTATGGAGAAAGGGATTCAGTTAGGTTGCGCTATCCAAACTTCAGATGTTAGCGCGCCTGAGGCTTTGGCTCTCGCTAACATTTTTCTTTCAACTTGTAATACGAGCACAAGGTTAAGATGCCATTGATTTAACTTGGAGTAAGAGCTTAGCCCTTAGTTATTCATACATGCTTCAGCACTCCTTTTGCGTTGATCCAAGCCATACATTTATTCCAAAGTCATTTACGAGGCACATATGTAAAATATTAATTGTTACTTTATTGCAGCTTAATATTGCGTAAGGTTAAAAAAAAAAAATGGTGGCCACATTAAGAGATTCTCTGGTAAACGTTTTTTACTATCCACGTCTTAGCACAGGGTCACACTATGGATAACACATCTGTACTATCAGATGTGCCACTTGTAATCTAGCCCTAAATGTTCAGGTATGGGGCTTCTATGACAGGTAAATACTAAATAAAATATATCAGTATTATAACTAATCATATAAACTTGAGCTACTCACTAACCTGTGTCTGCTGTGTAACCATCTGATAAATAACTTATTTACATGACACAAAATGATATAAACCTGAGCTACTCACTAACCTGTGTCTGCTGTGTAACCATCTGATAAATATAACTATTTACATGACACAAAATGATATAAACCTGAGCTACTCACTAACCTGTGTCTGCTGTGTAACCATCTGATAAATATAACTGTTATTTACATGACACAAAATGATATAAACCTGAGCTACTCACTAACCTGTGTTTGCTGTGAAACCACCTGATAAATATAACTGTTATTTACACGACACAAAATGATATAAACCTGAGCTACTCACTAACCTGTGTCTGCTGTGTAACCATCTGATAAATATAACTGTTATTTACATGACACAAAATGATATAAACCTGAGCTACTCACTAACCTGTCTGCTGTGTAACCGTCTGATAAATATAACTGTTATTTACATGACACAAAATGATATAAACCTGAGCTACTCACTAACATGTGTCTGCTGTGTAACCATCTGATAAATATAACTGTTATTTACATGACACAAAATGATATAAACCTGAGCTACTCACTAACCTGTCTGCTGTGTAACCGTCTGATAAATATAACTGTTATTTACATGACACAAAATGATATAAACCTGAGCTACTCACTAACCTGTGTCTGCTGTGTAACCATCTGATAAATATAACTTATTTACATGACACAAAATGATATAAACTTGAGCTACTCACTAACCTGTGTCTGCTGTGTAACCATCTGATAAATATAACTGTTATTTACACGACACAAAATGATATAAACCTGAGTTACTCACTAACCTGTGTCTGCTGTGTAACCATCTGATAAATATAACTGTTATTTACATGAGACAAAATTATATAAACCTGAGCTACTCACTAAGCTGTGTCTGCTGTGTAACCATCTGATAAATATAACTGTTATTTACATGACACAAAATGATATAAACCTGAGCTACTCACTAACCTGTGTCTGCTGTGTAACCATCTGATAAATATAACTTATTTACATGAGACAAAATGATATAAACCTGAGCTACTCACTAACCTGTGTCTGCTGTGTAACCATCTGATAAATATAACTTATTTACAAGACACAAAATGATATAAACCTGAGCTACTCACTAACCTGTGTCTGCTGTGTAACCATCTGATAAATATAACTGTTATTTACATGACACAAAATGATATAAACCTGAGCTACTCACTAACCTGTGTCTGCTGTGTAACCATCTGATAAATATAACTGTTATTTACATGAGACAAAATGATATAAACCTGAGCTACTCACTAACCTGTGTCTGCTGTGTAACCATCTGATAAATATAACTTATTTACATGACACAAAATGATATAAACCTGAGCTACTCACTAACCTGTGTCTGCTGTGTAACCATCTGATAAATATAACTGTTATTTACATGACACAAAATGATATAAACCTGAGCTACTCACTAACCTGTGTCTGCTGTGTAACCATCTGATAAATATAACTTATTTACATGACACAAAATGATATAAACCTGAGCTACTCACTAACCTGTGTCTGCTGTGTAACCATCTGATAAATATAACTGTTATTTACATGACACAAAATGATATAAACCTGAGCTACTCACTAACCTGTGTCTGCTGTGTAACCATCTGATAAATATAACTGTTATTTACATGACACAAAATGATATAAACCTGAGCTACTTACTAACGTGTCTGCTGTGTAACCATCTGATAAATATAACTTATTTACATGAGACAAAATGATATAAACCTGAGCTACTCACTAACCTGTGTCTGCTGTGTAACCATCTGATAAATATAACTTATTTACATGACACAAAATGATATAAACCTGAGCTACTCACTAACCTGTGTCTGCTGTGTAACCATCTGATAAATATAACTGTTATTTACATGAGACAAAATGATATAAACCTGAGTTACTCACTAACCTGTGTCTGCTGTGTAACCATCTGATAAATATAACTGTTATTTACATGACACAAAATTATATAAACCTGAGTTACTCACTAACCTGTGTCTGCTGTGTAACCATCTGATAAATATATCTGTTATTTAAATGACACAGAATTATATAAACCTGAGCTACTCACTAACCTGTGTCTGCTGTGTAACCATCTAATAAATATAACTTATTTACATGAGACAAAATGATATAAACCTGAGCTACTCACTAACCTGTGTCTGCTGTGTAACCATCTGATAAATATAACTGTTATTTACATGACACAAAATGATATAAACCTGAGCTACTCACTAACCTGTGTCTGCTGTGTAACCATCTGATAAATATAACTTATTTACATGACACAAAATGATATAAACCTGAGCTACTCACTAACCTGTGTCTGCTGTGTAACCATCTGATAAATATAACTGTTATTTACATGAGACAAAATGATATAAACCTGAGCTACTCACTAACCTGTGTCTGCTGTGTAACCATCTGATAAATATAACTGTTATTTACATGAGACAAAATTATATAAACCTGAGCTACTCACTAACCTGTGGCTGCTGTGTAACCATCTGATAAATATAACTGTTATTTACATGAGACAAAATGATATAAACCTGAGCTACTCACTAACCTGTGTCTGCTGTGTAACCATGTGATAAATATAACTGTTATTTACATGAGACAAAATGATATAAACCTGAGCTACTTACTAACATGTGTCTGCTGTGTAACCATCTGATAAATATAACTGTTATTTACATGACACAAAATGATATAAACCTGAGCTACTCACTAACCTGTGTCTGCTGTGTAACCATCTGATAAATATAACTGTTATTTACATGAGACAAAATGATATAAACCTGAGCTACTCACTAACCTGTGTCTGCTGTGTAACCATGTGATAAATATAACTGTTATTTACATGAGACAAAATGATATAAACCTGAGCTACTCACTAACCTGTGTCTGCTGTGTAACCATCTGATAAATATAACTGTTATTTACATGAGACAAAATGATATAAACCTGAGCTACTCACTAACCTGTGTCTGCTGTGTAACCATGTGATAAATATAACTGTTATTTACATGAGACAAAATGATATAAACCTGAGCTACTTACTAACATGTGTCTGCTGTGTAACCATCTGATAAATATAACTGTTATTTACATGACACAAAATGATATAAACCTGAGCTACTCACTAACCTGTGTCTGCTGTGTAACCATCTGATAAATATAACTGTTATTTACATGAGACAAAATGATATAAACCTGAGTTACTCACTAACCTGTATCTGCTGTGTAACCATCTGATAAATATAACTGTTATTTACATGAGACAAAATGATATAAACCTGAGTTACTCACTAACCTGATCAAAGTTCAAATGAGGTGCACAATCAGCCAGTTGTGATTACAAGTAATCTTTTCTTTATTGCAAGTAAAATATTTGCTCCCTTCAGGGATACAGGATATACAAGTATAGTAGTGAGTGGAGGTAGCTTCACTCTAGTGACTGTCTGCTGACATGTTTCGGCGATGAAGCCGTAATCGTAGCTACAGTCTCAGGTGTACACCAGTCTAATAAACCTGTTCCTGGTACCTGATTGGTTTAAAAATATAATTAAAACCACACCTAGAGTAAAGTTAACCCCCACTCTCTTTACACATAAGACATAATGGAATAGCAATTGTCCATTGCTTATTGTGGTATACAGTTAGGAAATCTAAACTACATTGCATAAACAATCAATAAGTGAAAGAAATGTAAGTTTAAATAAACCTTATAACCTTTAAAGACGCCAATGGATAAATATCAACTGATACAATGTTAGTCACATTTGCAAGAATGATAAAAACAAAAAGCATACACTATGTATTAAGTACCAATAGACCTTACATATATATAGAACCAATTAAATCTATATTTATATTTATACTGGCATATGTATAGGCCAAGCTTCTGCCTAGAATTCCACAAAATATATATATATATATATATATATATATATACACATATATATATATATTTACACATAATGCAAAAGCTAATTATATCACACATTTTGAATGTATAGTGTTCAGGGTTCAATGACCCTGTATATAAGCAGTACTTAAACATTGGGCACACAGACCCAGAACCAGAAAATCATTCCCAAAAATTAATTAGGTCAAATTCTGAATTTAGACCTTCCGGGACTCTGGTTCTGAGTCTGTGTATCCAAAATACCTCTCTCTTTGCCAGCAATCTTTCCTTATCCCCACCTCTCTTGTTCAACTTAACCTGCTCAATAATGGTCCATCTAAGTATCCTGGGACTTTTATTATGATGTATCTTGAAATGCTGAACCAGAGGAGTGATCAATTTGCCAGCTTTGATATTAGAGACATGTTCCCTGATCCTCTCTCTTGTCTCCCTCGTTGTGAGCCCTGTGTACTGTATTGCACACTCTGTGCAAGTTAATAAATAAACTGCGAACTTGGTTCTGCAGTTTAAGCAAGAAGAGTGTCTAAAATTTTCACCAGTACTGGCGCTCCTAAAACCTTCTCCCTGTTGTAAAAATTCACAGGCAATGCACTGTGCAAAATTGCATTTATAAGTTCCTTTGAAACTCAACCAAGATGAAACTTCATTGTTTGGATCCTTAAGTTGTGTGGGGGCAAGCAAGTTGCTTAGACTGGTCCCACGTCTAAAAGCACATCTGCACCCTTTTGTGACAATATCTGTCAAGCCATCATCCGCTTTAAGAATATTAAAGTGTTTTCTAATAATATTGCAAATTTGATGGAATTGGTTACTGTACTGGGTGATGAAGGAAACTATCAAATGTGCTTTCCCCATCTTTTTTATTTTTATTATTATCATCAAGATAGGTAACTCTGGGTTTAGCCCCAATATTTAGTCTGTGTTGGCTAACAACCACTCTTTTGTATCCTCTCTCACAGAACCTCTCCTCCAGCTCGAGAGATTGTCTCTCATAGTCTTCATCCGTTGTACAGTTTCTCCGGAGTCTGATGAATTGTCCTTTAAGGACAGAAATGAAGACTCTTTTTGGATGATTACTTCTAGCATGGAGGAGAGTATTCCCTGTGACTGGTTTCCTATATACTTTAGTATCAACGATATTATCGCTAATACCAACCAGAGTGACATCTAAGTAATTTATACTGACTTTGTTAAATTCAGAAGTGAATTTTAAGCCTATGTTGTTGTCATTTAGTATAGATACAAAACTCTTAGCCTCCTCATCAGAGCCAGACCAGATCATCAGCAGGTCATCAATGTACCTCCTATAGTAAATGATCCTGTGCTTCCAGAGTTCACCACATCCAAAGATGTGGGACAGCTCCCACCAACCCATAAACAGGTTTGCGTAGGAAGGGGCACCAGTTTCCAGTGTGCTACATCTGCTATCCTCAGCGCACCGATCCTGGTCTTGGCTGCTGCAGGGACACGCATAGCACTATCGAGGAGAAAGAAGTTTCGTGTACCGGAAGTTTGCCCAGTGACGTCACACGCCATCGTAGGTGGATCGAGCAGAGGAGACCGGAGCGGTCAGTGAGAGCGTTAAGTGCCGGACCAGCTCCATGTGCACCTGGTTTGCACATACGGAGGGTCGTTTTTCCTGCTTTTCCACAGGTCAGGCTTAGTGATACTGGACATTGCCAAACCAGGAGAGGGGTGAGAGAACTACTCGCTATTTAACAGTACTTTACCAGTTAACATAGGTGCCGACACACATCGACTGTTACTCACTAACCTGTCTGCTGTGTAATCATCTGATAAATATAACTGTTATTTACATGAGACAAAATGATATAAACCTGAGTTACTCACTAACCTGTGTCTGCTGTGTAACCATCTGATAAATATAACTTATTTACATGACACAAAATGATATAAACCTGAGCTACTCACTAACCTGTGTCTGCTGTGTAACCATCTGATAAATATAACTTATTTACATGAGACAAAATGATATAAACCTGAGCTACTCACTAACCTGTGTCTGCTGTGTAACCATCTGATAAATATAACTGTTATTTACATGAGACAAAATGATATAAACCTGAGCTACTCACTAACCTGTGTCTGCTGTGTAACCATCTGATAAATATAACTGTTATTTACATGAGACAAAATGATATAAACCTGAGCTACTCACTAACCTGTGTCTGCTGTGTAACCATCTGATAAATATAACTGTTATTTACATGAGACAAAATGATATAAACCTGAGCTACTCACTAACCTGTGTCTGCTGTGTAACCATCTGATAAATATAACTGTTATTTACATGAGACAAAATGATATAAACCTGAGCTACTCACTAACCTGTGTCTGCTGTGTAACCATCTGATAAATATAACAGTTATTTACATGAGACAAAATGATATAAACCTGAGTTACTCACTAACCTGTGTCTGCTGTGTAGCCATCTGATAAATATAACTGTTATTTACATGAGACAAAATGATATAAACCTGAGCTACTCACTAACCTGTGTCTGCTGTGTAACCATCTGATAAATATAACTTATTTACATGACACAAAATGATATAAACCTGAGCTACTCACTAACCTGTGTCTGCTGTGTAACCATCTGATAAACATAACTGTTATTTACATGAGACAAAATGATATAAACCTGAGCTACTCACTAACCTGTGTCTGCTGTGTAACCATCTGATAAATATAACTGTTATTTACATGAGACAAAATGATATAAACCTGAGCTACTCACTAACCTGTGTCTGCTGTGTAACCATGTGATAAATATAACTGTTATTTACATAAGACAAAATGATATAAACCTGAGCTACTTACTAACATGTGTCTGCTGTGTAACCATCTGATAAATATAACTGTTATTTACATGAGACAAAATGATATAAACCTGAGCTACTCACTAACCTGTGTCTGCTGTGTAACCATGTGATAAATATAACTGTTATTTACATGAGACAAAATGATATAAACCTGAGCTACTCACTAACCTGTATCTGCTGTGTAACCATCTGATAAATATAACTGTTATTTACATGAGACAAAATTATATAAACCTGAGCTACTCACTAACCTGTGTCTGCTGTGTAACCATCTGATAAATATAACTGTTATTTACATGACACAAAATGATATAAACCTGAGATACTCACTAACCTGTGTCTGCTGTGTAACCATCTGATAAATATAACTGTTATTTACATGAGACAAAATGATATAAACCTGAGTTACTCACTAACCTGTGTCTGCTGTGTAACCATCTGATAAATATAACTGTTATTTACATGACACAAAATGATATAAACCTGAGCTACTCACTAACCTGTGTCTGCTGTGTAACCATCTGATAAATATAACTGTTATTTACATGAGACAAAATGATATAAACCTGAGTTACTCACTAACCTGTATCTGCTGTGTAACCATCTGATAAATATAACTGTTATTTACATGAGACAAAATGATATAAACCTGAGTTACTCACTAACCTGATCAAAGTTCAAATGAGGTGCACAATCAGCCAGTTGTGATTACAAGTAATCTTTTCTTTATTGCAAGTAAAATATTTGCTCCCTTCAGGGATACAGGATATACAAGTATAGTAGTGAGTGGAGGTAGCTTCACTCTAGTGACTGTCTGCTGACATGTTTCGGCGATGAAGCCGTAATCGTAGCTACAGTCTCAGGTGTACACCAGTCTAATAAACCTGTTCCTGGTACCTGATTGGTTTAAAAATATAATTAAAACCACACCTAGAGTAAAGTTAACCCCCACTCTCTTTACACATAAGACATAATGGAATAGCAATTGTCCATTGCTTATTGTGGTATACAGTTAGGAAATCTAAACTACATTGCATAAACAATCAATAAGTGAAAGAAATGTAAGTTTAAATAAACCTTATAACCTTTAAAGACGCCAATGGATAAATATCAACTGATACAATGTTAGTCACATTTGCAAGAATGATAAAAACAAAAAGCATACACTATGTATTAAGTACCAATAGACCTTACATATATATAGAACCAATTAAATCTATATTTATATTTATACTGGCATATGTATAGGCCAAGCTTCTGCCTAGAATTCCACGAAATATATATATATATATATATATATATATATATATATATATACATATATATATATTTACACATAATGCAAAAGCTAATTATATCACACATTTTGAATGTATAGTGTTCAGGGTTCAATGACCCTGTATATAAGCAGTACTTAAACATTGGGCACACAGACCCAGAACCAGAAAATCATTCCCAAAAATTAATTAGGTCAAATTCTGAATTTAGACCTTCTGGGACTCTGGTTCTGAGTCTGTGTATCCAAAATACCTCTCTCTTTGCCAGCAATCTTTCCTTATCCCCACCTCTCTTGTTCAACTTAACCTGCTCAATAATGGTCCATCTAAGTATCCTGGGACTTTTATTATGATGTATCTTGAAATGCTGAACCAGAGGAGTGATCAATTTGCCAGCTTTGATATTAGAGACATGTTCCCTGATCCTCTCTCTTGTCTCCCTCGTTGTGAGCCCTGTGTACTGTATTGCACACTCTGTGCAAGTTAATAAATAAACTGCGAACTTGGTTCTGCAGTTTAAGCAAGAAGAGTGTCTAAAATTTTCACCAGTACTGGCGCTCCTAAAACCTTCTCTCTGTTGTAAAAATTCACAGGCAATGCACTGTGCAAAATTGCATTTATAAGTTCCTTTGAAACTCAACCAAGATGAAACTTCATTGTTTGGATCCTTAAGTTGTGTGGGGGCAAGCAAGTTGCTTAGACTGGTCCCACGTCTAAAAGCACATCTGCACCCTTTTGTGACAATATCTGTCAAGCCATCATCCGCTTTAAGAATATTAAAGTGTTTTCTAATAATATTGCAAATTTGATGGAATTGGTTACTGTACTGGGTGATGAAGGAAACTATCAAATGTGCTTTCCCCATCTTTTTTATTTTTATTATTATCATCAAGATAGGTAACTCTGGGTTTAGCCCCAATATTTAGTCTGTGTTGGCTAACAACCACTCTTTTGTATCCTCTCTCACAGAACCTCTCCTCCAGCTCGAGAGATTGTCTCTCATAGTCTTCATCCGTTGTACAGTTTCTCCGGAGTCTGATGAATTGTCCTTTAAGGACAGAAATGAAGACTCTTTTTGGATGATTACTTCTAGCATGGAGGAGAGTATTCCCTGTGACTGGTTTCCTATATACTTTAGTATCAACGATATTATCGCTAATACCAACCAGAGTGACATCTAAGTAATTTATACTGACTTTGTTAAATTCAGAAGTGAATTTTAAGCCTATGTTGTTGTCATTTAGTATAGATACAAAACTCTTAGCCTCCTCATCAGAGCCAGACCAGATCATCAGCAGGTCATCAATGTACCTCCTATAGTAAATGATCCTGTGCTTCCAGAGTTCACCACATCCAAAGATGTGGGACAGCTCCCACCAACCCATAAACAGGTTTGCGTAGGAAGGGGCACCAGTTTCCAGTGTGCTACATCTGCTATCCTCAGCGCACCGATCCTGGTCTTGGCTGCTGCAGGGACACGCATAGCACTATCGAGGAGAAAGAAGTTCCGTGTACCGGAAGTTTGCCCAGTGACGTCACACGCCATCGTAGGTGGATCGAGCAGAGGAGACCGGAGCGGTCAGTGAGAGCGTTAAGTGCCGGACCAGCTCCATGTGCACCTGGTTTGCACATACGGAGGGTCGTTTTTCCTGCTTTTCCACAGGTCAGGCTTAGTGATACTGGACATTGCCAAACCAGGAGAGGGGTGAGAGAACTACTCGCTATTTAACAGTACTTTACCAGTTAACATAGGTGCCGACACACATCGACTGTTACTCACTAACCTGTCTGCTGTGTAATCATCTGATAAATATAACTGTTATTTACATGAGACAAAATGATATAAACCTGAGTTACTCACTAACCTGTGTCTGCTGTGTAACCATCTGATAAATATAACTTATTTACATGACACAAAATGATATAAACCTGAGCTACTCACTAACCTGTGTCTGCTGTGTAACCATCTGATAAATATAACTTATTTACATGAGACAAAATGATATAAACCTGAGCTACTCACTAACCTGTGTCTGCTGTGTAACCATCTGATAAATATAACTGTTATTTACATGAGACAAAATGATATAAACCTGAGCTACTCACTAACCTGTGTCTGCTGTGTAACCATCTGATAAATATAACTGTTATTTACATGAGACAAAATGATATAAACCTGAGCTACTCACTAACCTGTGTCTGCTGTGTAACCATCTGATAAATATAACTGTTATTTACATGAGACAAAATGATATAAACCTGAGCTACTCACTAACCTGTGTCTGCTGTGTAACCATCTGATAAATATAACAGTTATTTACATGAGACAAAATGATATAAACCTGAGTTACTCACTAACCTGTGTCTGCTGTGTAGCCATCTGATAAATATAACTGTTATTTACATGAGACAAAATGATATAAACCTGAGCTACTCACTAACCTGTGTCTGCTGTGTAACCATCTGATAAATATAACTTATTTACATGACACAAAATGATATAAACCTGAGCTACTCACTAACCTGTGTCTGCTGTGTAACCATCTGATAAATATAACTGTTATTTACATGACACAAAATGATATAAACCTGAGCTACTCACTAACCTGTGTCTGCTGTGTAACCATCTGATAAATATAACTGTTATTTACATGAGACAAAATGATATAAACCTGAGCTACTCACTAACCTGTGTCTGCTGTGTAACCATCTGATAAATATAACTGTTATTTACATGAGACAAAATGATATAAACCTGAGCTACTCACTAACCTGTGTCTGCTGTGTAACCATCTGATAAATATAACTGTTATTTACATGACACAAAATGATATAAACCTGAGCTACTCACTAACCTGTGTCTGCTGTGTAACCATCTGATAAATATAACTGTTATTTACATGAGACAAAATGATATAAACCTGAGCTACTCACTAACCTGTGTCTGCTGTGTAACCATCTGATAAATATAACTGTTATTTACATGAGACAAAATGATATAAACCTGAGCTACTCACTAACCTGTGTCTGCTGTGTAACCATCTGATAAATATAACAGTTATTTACATGAGACAAAATGATATAAACCTGAGTTACTCACTAACCTGTGTCTGCTGTGTAACCATCTGATAAATATAACTTATTTACATGAGACAAAATTATATAAACCTGATCTACTCACTAACCTGTGTCTGCTGTGTAACCATCTGATAAATATAACTTATTTACATGACACAAAATGATATAAACCTGAGCTACTCACTAACCTGTGTCTGCTGTGTAACCATCTGATAAATATAACTGTTATTTACATGAGACAAAATGATATAAACCTGAGCTACTCACTAACCTGTGTCTGCTGTGTAACCATCTGATAAATATAACTTATTTACATGACACAAAATGATATAAACCTGAGATACTCACTAACCTGTGTCTGCTGTGTAACCATCTGATAAATATAACTGTTATTTACATGAGACAAAATTATATAAACCTGAGCTACTCACTAACCTGTCTGCTGTGTAACCGTCTGATAAATATAACTGTTATTTACATGACACAAAATGATATAAACCTGAGCTACTCACTAACCTGTGTCTGCTGTGTAACCATCTGATAAATATAACTTATTTACATGACACAAAATGATATAAACCTGAGCTACTCACTAACCTGTTTCTGCTGTGTAACCATCTGATAAATATAACTGTTATTTACATGAGACAAAATTATATAAACCTGAGCTACTCACTAACCTGTGTCTGCAGTGTAACCATATGATAAATATAACTTATTTACATGACACAAAATGATATAAACCTGAGCTACTCACTAACCTGTGTCTGCTGTGTAACCATCTGATAAATATAACTTATTTACATGAGACAAAATTATATAAACCTGAGCTACTCACTAACCTGTGTCTGCTGTGTAACCATCTGATAAATATAACTGTTATTTACATGAGGCAAAATGATATAAACCTGAGCTACTCATTAACCTGTGTCTGCTGTGTAACCATCTGATAAATATAACTGTTATTTACATGAGACAAAATTATATAAACCTGAGCTACTCACTAACCTGTGTCTGCTGTGTAACCATCTGATAAATATAACTTATTTACATGAGACAAAATGTCACCATCACAGAATCTTCCATTTACTTAAAGGGACACTTAAATCAAAATTAAACTTTCATTATTCAAATAGAGTATGCAATTTTAAACAACTTTCCAATTCACTTCCATTAAAAAAAAGTACAGGTAGCCCTCAGTTTACGCCAGGGTTAGGTTCCAGAAGGAATGGTTGTAAATCGAAACCCAGTTTATAATGTAAGTCAATGGGAAGTGAGGGAGTTAGATTCCAGGCCCCTCTCAAAATTGTCATAAGTAACACCTAATACATTATTTTTAAAACTTTCAAATGAAGACTTTAAATGCTAAACAGCATTATAAACCTAATTAAATAATCACACAACAGACTGTATCATCAAACTAAGTTTAATGAACAAAAAAAATTTTTTACTTGCATTTTTCTGCAGTTCTCTGCATTGTTAGCATGTTAGATAATATTGGGTCTGCGTAGAGTAAACAGCAAACGCTGCCTGTCGATCCCCCGCAGACCGGAAGTCAGTTCCCAGAGAGCAAACCGCTGTGCAATGCGGTTTGAAAAAAAGTTCCAAAGTGAAAGCAACTAAAGCACGGAGAGCCGTAGCCGGGAGGGCTAGGATCAGGAAGCCAAAAATATTATGAACAGAGAAAGGATGGCAGGCTCTCAAATCCAAATAGTAAAAAATCTAAATGTATTAGACAACTTTTAAAAAGGTACACAGACATGGCAGTAAAAGCTAGAGCAAAGAATCTTACATGTTTCGCGCCCCCTACAGGCACTTAGTCATAGATGAGGTACTCTGTGAGAAACCTCATCTATTTATGCTGTGAGTAACATAGATTAACTATTTCCTTGCCTCACAGACACAAACAGAAAAAAGGCTAAAAACAGAATGCTGAAGCAGTTAGATACAATGGTTGAATCTCAATAGGCTAAATTTCTAATATAGTAGATAAGAACAGACAGTGCAAGAGATAAGAGGCAAGTTATGCATGATATTGACACTGAAAAAATGTGATTATGCATTTTATGAAATGATATCCTAGAGATATTAACAAAAGTTAGTACTAAAATAATTTCATATCACATATTCCAGGATAAAAAATTCTCTATGTACTTAGAAAAGAATTCTATGCATAAAAAATATATAATATACAGGTATACCCCGCTCATACAGCGGGTTAGGGACCGGAGCCCCGCTGTAAAGTGAAAACCGACTTAAAGTGAGTCAAGGCATTTTTTACTTGTTTTTCACTTGCCAGTGTGTTTACAAGCTTAAAAACATGTTTGAAATAACATATATAGGTGTGCAGTAGTGCTAAGTTTAGTTTAACACTAGCACAAGACAGTACACTACTGTATTCAGTTATGCAGACAGTAGAAAGGGATCCTTATTTTATGTGGAGATCTCAAACCATGCCAAACAATACTGTACAGTACTAAAGTAGGTTATGTTTTATGGTATGGTACTGTATATGAGATGGAGGCAGATGAAATGCTTACCTGTACTATTCAAGGTAAGCACAAAGGTATTATGACAATAATACTGTATACAGTACAGTACATACAGTAACACTGCATATACTGGTACTTGTACTGTACCTTTATTGGCCAAAAAATACTGCTTATGAAGAACTAGACTTGTGTGTACGGTACAATTACTGTATGGATTTAACAAATAATCCTGTACAGTACTGTACCTTTAATGGACAAAAAATACTGTAATGCTTATGAAGACCGGTATACTGGACTTACCAAATTATCTGGTACAGTACAATACTGTACTGCACAGTTTTAGCAACCCTAAAGTCTTTCCAACGTACTCTGTAAAACCGCATGCAATTTTTCCTCCTTACTTGCGATGTCCAAGTCCTGCACTGTGCCGCGCTGAGAAACTACTTCCGGGTTTGCGGCGGCGACGACGTGTTAGCGAAACGACGTAAAGCGAAACTACGTAAAGCGGGGTATACCTGTACATAGGAAAATTTCTCATAGATGTGCATAAAGTTACATGAAAAATATATATAATTATAATTTTTATAATTATAATTTTTAATTTTTACATTGGAAACAGCAGAATGCAAATGGATCAATAAGAAAAAAATCCAAATATTTCATATGGAAACATGTGGATACAAATGGATACATATCAGGGCATGGATAGAGAAGGTGCATAGTTAGATAGAAAAAATAATAAAAATAAAATAAAATTAAAATAGAAATTAAACGACAATTTAATTGTCAATGAAATAATCTATATCACATTCCCTATTCATGCCCTGAGGGGCAAGAGTCTTAAGTTTGAGGATCCAATAAAGTTCCTTCTTTTCCAAAATTTCAGCCCTATTTCCTCCTCTGATAGGGACCACAGCCATATCTATAATTTGGACTGAGAGACTGGCCATATGTGTTAGATGAAAATTATTAAAATGATTGGCGACTGCGGAGTCCTTATTATAATTTTTGACATCCCTGACATGTTCACTATACCTGGTCCTGAGCATCCTCGTCGTTTTGCCCACGTACTGACAATTACAAAGGTCACATGTCAAAAGATAAACCACAAACTGCGAGCCACAATTAGCATAAAACTTTGTCTCATAAGTATCACCTGTGGTTTGACTAACAAAATGTTGGCCTATTTTAACATTGGGACATGTATAACAAATTGTGTGTCCACATTTAAAAGTGCCCAATTTGTTAAGCCAAGTTCCTCTTTGTTTTTGTGAGTTACCTGTGATCTGACTAGGGGATAAAATTTGTGACAGTGTCCTTGATTTTTTAGGGACAAATTTGCATTTGCCTATCAGAGAGTTAAGACTCTCATCTGCCCTTAGTACGTGAAGATGTTTTTTCAAGACCCCTACAATTTCATCATATTGTTGGCTGTATTCCGTGGAAAAAACAACAGAGTCAGCAAAGTCTCTGTTGTTTTCAGACTTGTTTTTTAAGGGTAATGTTTTGTCATCCCTTATTTTTGCTTGACACCTCTCAAGAACATCATTTTTATATCCACGTTGAACAAGTATGTCCCTAAGCTCACCTGCTTGTTTATCATAAACTTTGTCACTCTGAGTGTTTCTTCTAACACGAAGAAATTGAGACTTAGGGATAGACTTGATAAGGTGTTGTGGGTGATGAGAGGTGGCATGCAAAATTGTATTACCTGCCGTTGGTTTACGGTAAGTTTTAGTAATTATTTGCATGTTCTCAATACTGATATTCAAGTCCAAATAGTTGACCTGCCTCTCACTGAAAGACCCTGTGAACGAGAGTCCCAAATCATTATGATTACAAAATGTTAAAAAATCTTGAAATTCACTGTCATTCACAGGGTGTCCCACTATCAAGAGCAGGTCATCTATATAGCGAACTAGCAACACGATTCTGTTCTGCCATTGATTCATTGAAGTATAGATGTAGGTTAATTCCCACCATGCAACAAAGATATTTGCAAATGAAGGCGCAAATTTTGCGCCCATGGCAGTGCCACAGATTTGAAGAAAAAATTCTTCATTAAAAAGAAAATAATTGTGTGACAAAAGAAAATTCAAAACACTGCAAATATACTCAATGTCTTCAGTGGAATATTGGGATTCTTTTTTAAGAAAAAAAAAGCAACAGCTTGTATACCTAGTGTTTGTGGAATTGATGTATACAATAACACAATATCCATTGATACCCAGGAAAAACCAGGTTGCCAGTCAATTTTGTTGAGGGTCATCAAGAGATGAGAGGTGTCCCGGAGGTATGACAACTGTGATACTGCCAATGGCTGTAAAATAGTGTCAATCCACTCTGCCATAGGCTCAAAAAGTGAGCCAATGCCAGCCACAATAGGCCTACCCGGGGGACACCTCTCATTCTTGTGAATTCACAAGAATGAGAGGTGTCCCCCGGGTAGGCCTATTGTGGCTGGCATTGGCTCACTTTTTGAGCTTTGAATTTTCTTTTGTCGCACAATTATTTTCTTTTTAATGAAGAATTTTTTCTTCAAATCTGTGGCACCGCCATGGGCGCAAATTTTGCGCCTTCATTTGTAAATATCTTTGTTGCATGGTGGGAATTAACCTACATCTATACTTCAATGAATCCATGGCAGAACAGAATCGTGTTGCTAGTTCGCTATATAGATGACCTGCTCTTGATAGTGGGACACCCTGTGAATGACAGTGAATTTCAAGATTTTTTAACATTTTGTAATCATAATGATTTGGGACTCTCGTTCACAGGGTCTTTCAGTGAGAGGCAGGTCAACTATTTGGACTTGAATATCAGTATTGAGAACATGCAAATAATTACTAAAACTTACCGTAAACCAACGGCGGGTAATACAATTTTGCATGCCATCTCTCATCACCCACAACACCTTATCAAGTCTATCCCTAAGCCTCAATTTCTTTGTGTTAGAAGAAACACTCAGAGTGACAATGTTTATGATAAACAAGCAGGTGAGCTTAGGGACGTGGATATAAAAAAGTTCAACGTGGATATAAAAATGATGTTCTTGAGAGGTGTCAAGCAAAAATAAGGGATGACAAAACATTACCCTTAAAAAACATGTCTGAAAACAACAGAGACTTTGCTGACTCTGTTGTTTTTTCCACGGAATACAGCCAACAATATGATGAAATTGTAGGGGTCTTGAAAAAACATCTTCACATACTAAGGGCAGATGAGAGTCTTAACTCTCTGATAGGCAAATGCAAATTTGTCCCTAAAAAATCAAGGACACTGTCACAAATTTTATCCCCTAGTCAGATCACAGGTAACTCACAAAAACAAAGAGGAAATTGGCTTCACAAATTGGGCACTTTTAAATGTGGACACACAATTTGTTATACATGTCCCAATGTTAAAATAGGCCAACATTTTGTTAGTCAAACCACAGGTGATACTTATGAGACAAAGTTTTATGCTAATTGTGGCTCGCAGTTTGTGGTTTATCTTTTGACATGTGACCTTTGTAATTGTCAGTACGTGGGCAAAACGACGAGGATGCTCAGGACCAGGTATAGCGAACATGTCAGGGATGTCAAAAATTAGAATAAGGACTCCGCAGTCGCCAATCATTTTAATAATTTTCATCTAACACATATGGCCAGTCTCTCAGTCCAAATTATAGATATGGCTGTGGTCCCTATCAGAGGAGGAAATAGGGCTAAAATTTTGGAAAAGAAGGAACGTTATTGGATCCTCAAACTTAAGACTCTTGCCCCTCAGGGCATGAATAGGGAATGTGATATAGATTATTTCATTGACAATTAAATTGTCGTTTAATTTCTATTTTAATTTTATTTTATTTTTATTATTTTTTCTATCTAACTATGCACCTTCTCTATCCATGCCCTGATATGTATCCATTTGTATCCACATGTTTCCATACGAAATATTTGGATTTTTTTCTTATTGATCCATTTGCATTCTGCTGTTTCCAATGTAAAAATTAAAAATTATAATTATAAAAATTATAATTATATATATTTTTCATGTAACTTTATGCACATCTATGAGAAATTTTCCTATGTATATTATATATTTTTTTTATGCATAGAATTCTTTTCTAAGTACATAGAGAATTTTTTATCCTGGAATATGTGATATGAAATTATTTTAGTACTAACTTTTGTTAATATCTCTAGGATATCATTTCATAAAATGCATAATCACATTTTTTCAGTGTCAATATCATGCATAACTTGCCTCTTATCTCTTGCACTGTCTGTTCTTATCTACTATATTAGAAATTTAGCCTATTGAGATTCAACCATTGTATCTAACTGCTTCAGCATTCTGTTTTTAGCCTTTTTTCTGTTTGTGTCTGTGAGGCAAGGAAATAGTTAATCTATGTTACTCACAGCATAAATAGATGAGATTTCTCACAGAGTACCTCATCTATGACTAAGTGCCTGTAGGGGGCGCAAAACATGTAAGATTCTTTGCTCTAGCTTTTACTGCCATGTCTGTGTACCTTTTAAAGTTGTCTAATAAATTTAGATTTTTTACTATTTGGATTTGAGAGCCTGCCATCCTTTCTCTGTTCATAATATTGGGTCTGCACCTATTCTATGCATTTCAATCTGGAGTGATTAATAGGCAGTTAGGCACCCTCACCTCAAGCAGCTGGACAGGAAGATAATAGGGAAGTGGCTGCTAGATCTTGTTGTTCGATAGGTCTGGTCTGCTCTACAGATTAATTTCAGTCTGCTAAATTGCATAACTTTGCTGCAACACAAGCGGACAGCTCCACCTACTGGCTATTTTAATTAGTGAACTGCTTTTCAATGCTTTTCAATAGCAGTCACATGACTGGGGAAAAAAAGTTGTTATTCTGAAACGGCGCAAATTGAACCGGTATAAACAGAAGGCCATCTGTACACAGTCTTTTTATATTTAAACTTTGAGTCACCAGCTCCTACTGAGCATGTGCAAGAATTCACAGAATAAGCGTATATGCATTTGTGATTGGCTTATGGCTGTCACATGGAACGTGTATGCATTTGTGATTGGCTGATGGCTGTCACATGGTACAGGTGGGAGTGGAAATAGACATAACATGTCATAAAAAAATATACTATTCATTTGAAGTTCAGACTAAGTGCTTTTGCATTGTCTTGTTATCATGCATTTGTTGATTATGCAAATCTACTGTGTTGACTGATCCTGTAATATGCGCTAATCACCTGTTGCTGTATTTATAGGAACTTCTTCCTCCTCAGTCTTCACTTGATCACACACATACAGTTCTCCTCCATGCTTGACCATTGAGCCATCTGAAGGGGTCACATCCATACGACCTGCACAGTGAGAATACACGTGTAAGTTGTAGTGTATCAATATCTCTCTCATTATAAATAAAATCATGTGGTCACAAAGAAATTACTATGTGCAAACAAGAGAATTATTTAGCAGACTATCAAACTTACTTTGCACACTCACCTGTAACCCACGTACCTCACTCACAATATACGTGCCCACTCACCTGTAACCCACCTACCTCACACACAATATATGTGCACACTCACCTGTAACCCACCTACCTCACACACAATATGTGTGCACACTCACCTGTAACTCACCTACCTCACACACAATATATGTGCACACTCACCTGTATACAGAAAAAACAGAGTGCTATCTTGCGCTACAAAGCTAAAAGTATAGATCATAAGGGATAAATGGATAACTGAAGTTGCTAGATCCAAATGAGAATCCTACTAAAACATTGAACTATGTATACAGTATTTTACTCTATTCATAAACATCACACAATAAAAAAAATATGCTAGCAAAGATGCATCAGAAATAAAGACATATACATAAAAGATACAAGGTACAAACTCCGGCAACAAATGTTGCAACTTAATTGTGTCGGTTGGTGAATTTCAACTTGGTGTGAAAATGGGGATGCATTAGAAGCCTTGGATTTCAACAAAGGCTACTTGTTATATTCCTTATCCCAAGATGTCCTCTATAGCTTGCTGTTATCGGTCCTCGGCAATCCGCTTGCAACAGTTCATTAACGGTCAGACACGCTAACCTTAAATTCAATCAAAATACAGCTTCACACAATGATGCTCCATACTGGATTAAAGTGAAGGTAAAGTTATTGTAACCAGCAATCGTTTTTATGTTGCTTTTATTAACCCAAATGTAGTCGCTAGGTTTTTTATTAATAAAAAATGAACTATTTTGTTCAATTTATAACTTTATTTCTCCTACCGTTCCTTGAATAATCTCCTCCCACGCTCCATTTCCTGGTTTAGGACACACTGACGTATAGAGCGGTCCCACCCGCTCTATACGTGTTTAGCATACTCGTGCACATCGAGCACGGATTAACCGCGCATGCGCATCATTTATGGACCGGCAGCTCCTTCAATGACGAAAACCCAAAATTTATAATGCGAATGCGCGAAACGAGGACGCGCGCGCTTGTAAATTGCGGAGGATAAATAGTCACGCATGCGCAGGTAAACCAGGATGTTTATGACGCAATTTGACGGCCGCCTAACGGCCAGAAAATCAATTGGATCTAAGAGGCACGTGATAGTAATTTAGAAAAAAAAAAAAATGTACGGGTTGTTTATAGGAAAGCCGATTCGATTAGAAAAACATAAGATCACAGGTAATTTATGTTTTATAAAAAAATTGATGAATTAAACTTATATTTATTTGGCATCATATCTCTAATTATTTGTAATTAGACGTTTGACTTTACCTTCACTTTAAGTTGCAACATTTGTTGCCGGAGTTTGTACCTTGTATCTTTTATGTATGTTTTTATTTATGATGTATCTTTGCTAGCATATTTTATTATTGTGTGATGTTTATGAATTGAATAAAGTATTTTATACATAGTCCAATGTTTTAGTAGGATTCTCATTTGGATCTAGTAACTTCAGTTATCCATTTATCCCTTATGATCTATACTTTTAGCTTTGTAGCGCAAGACAGCACTCTGTTTTTTCTGTGTATTTGTGTATTGTAGGTTTGGGAGAACCTCATCGCTATACTTGTCTGTATAGATCTCTATAGAATGCACAATCAGTGTTTGCTTATCCATACTCCCCTGTATCCCACATACCTCACACATAATATATGTGCACACTCACCTGTAACCTACGTACCTCACACACAATATATGTGCACACTCACCTGTAACCCACTTACCTCACACACAGTATATGTGCACTCTCAGCTGTAACCCACTTACCTCCCACACAATATATGGGCACACTCACCTGTAACCTACGTACCTCACACACAATATATGTGCACACTCACCTGTAACCTACGTACCTCACACACAATATATGTGCACACTCACCTGTAACCCACTTACCTCACACACAGTATATGTGCACTCTCAGCTGTAACCCACTTACCTCCCACACAATATATGGGCACACTCACCTGTAACTCACGTACCTCACACACAATATATGTAAACACTCACCTGTATCCCACATACAATATATGTGCACACTCACCTGTAACCTACGTACCTCACACACAATATATGTGCACACTCACCTGTAACCCACTTACCTCCCACACAATATATGTGCACTCTCACCTGTAACCCACTTACCTCCCACACAATATATGGGCACACTCACCTGTAACTCACGTACCTCACACACAATATATGTAAACACTCACCTGTATCCCACATACAATATATGTGCACGCTCACCTGTAACCTACGTATCTCACACACAATATATGTGCACACTCACCTGTAACCTACGTTACTCACACACAATATAACTGCACTCATCTGTAACCCACATACCTCACACACAATATACGTGCACACTCACCTGTAACCCACATACCTCACACACAATAAACGTGCACACTCACCTGTAACCCACGTTCCCCACACACAATATATGTTCACACTCACCTGTAACCCACGTACCTACCCCACAATATATGTAAACACTTACCTGTAACCCCACATACTTCACACACAATATATGTGCACACTCACCTGTAACTCATATACCTCACACACAATATATGTGTACAATCACATGCAACCAACGTACCTCACACACAATATATATGCATACTCGCCTGTAAACCACGTACCTCACACACAATATATATGCATACTCGCCTGTAAACCACGTACCTCACGCACAATATATGTGCACACTCACCTGTAACCCACGTACCTCACGCACAATATATGTGCACACTCACCTGTAACTCACTTACCTCACACACAATATATGTGTGCACTCACCAGTAACCCATGTACATCATACACAATATATGTGCACACTCACCAGTAACCAACATACCTCAGAAACAATATATTTGCATACTCACCTGTATCCCACGTCCCTCAGACACAACATACATGAACACTCACCTGTATCTCATGTACCTCAAGCATTACCTACGTGCACACTGACCTGTAACCCACATACCCTCACACACACAACACCCATGCTAGCTTTATCTCTTAGACACAACATATGTGCACGCTCATCTGTAACCTGTGTCTTTGAGACACAACACACATGCACACCTGTATCGTGTATCAGATACAACACACATGCACACTCACCTGTAACCTGTGTCCCTCAGACACAACAGTCACCTCTAACCCATATCCTTTACACATAACAGACGTGCACACTCACTTGAGATAATACGGTCACTGGTTTTCTTATCCGGTGCTCTCAGCTGACGCCTCACACACAGATCTTCTGTTACCTCAACTTTCACTATATCAGCATTACCTTCATCTGTACAAATAAAGCAGATTCAGTTTGTATATCCCTTGATCTAGTTTTTATAAATTCACTATAAAACAGTTTGGGCTAGATTACAAGTGGAGCACTAAACATCACTTGCACGCAAGCGATAATAGAGCGCCACTGAGTAATACCAGTGCACGCTAATGTGCGCTGGTATTACAAGTAAAAAGCAATGCAAATGCGAGCTGCCATTGAGCTCATGAGAGGGCACTTCCATAGGTTCCAATGGGAGCCTCGTTCTGGTGCCATCAGAGATGGCATCAGAACCTAAGCAGCGATTGCAGCATTTTTAAAACTATGTATATGATTATATACATATATAGTTATGTGTTAATATGTGCGTGATCATTTTGTGCTCCACTTGTAATCTAGCCATTTGTGTATTTCCCAGGCAGACAATTAACACCAAATACACACACTGTGACACTTCTCTCTTGTGCTTTTTTGGCCCAGCACCTGTATAAAATTACAACATGAACTAAACAAGGGTTAAACTCATTTTCTTTCTGCACTTATAAAGCAGACAGTAAACTACAAGGGAGAGCAGTAAGTAACTGTGTGCACAGCCCCGGCAGACTCTCAGGTATTACTACTCACCGGCAGGGAGGGAGAGCAGTAAGTAACTGCGTGCACAGCCCCGGCAGACTCTCACGTATTACTACTCACCGGCAGGGAGGGAGAGCAGTAAGTAACTGTGTGCACAGCCCCGGCAGACTCTCACGTATTACTACTCACCAGCAGGGAGGGAGAGCAGTAAGTAACTGCGTGCACAGCCCCGGCAGACTCTCACGTATTACTACTCACCGGCAGGGAGGGAGAGCAGTAAGTAACTGTGTGCACAGCCCCGGCAGACTCTCACGTATTACTACTCACCGGCAGGGAGGGAGAGCAGTAAGTAACTGTGTGCACAGCCCCCGCAGACTCTCACGTATTACTACTCACCGGCAGGGAGGGAGAGCAGTAAGTAACTGTGTGCACAGCCCCGGCAGACTCTCACGTATTACTACTCACTGGCAGGGAGGGAGAGCAGTAAGTAACTGTGTGCACAGCCCCGGCAGACTCTCACGTATTACTACTCACCGGCAGGTAGGGAGAGCAGTAAGTAACTGTGTGCACAGCCCCGGCAGACTCTCACGTATTACTACTCACTGGCAGGGAGGGAGAGCAGTAAGTAACTGTGTGCACAACCCCGGCAGACTCTCACGTATTACTACTCACCGGCAGGGAGGGAGAGCAGTAAGTAACTGTGTGCACAGCCCCGGCAGACTCTCACGTATTACTACTCACCGGCAGGGAGGGAGCAATGTATTTCAGTCTGATGACTATTCATGTCATCTGTCTCATCCTCTTCCTTCACTTTTAATAGCCCAGTGCCCGGGTTTTCCTCTAGACCCCCTGTAATTACAGCAGAACGTTACCTTATAGCACACGGTACAGGATATAACATAAACTTATATAACAGCAGTTTGTAATTTATAATTTCTTTGTTTACTCAGTTAGTGCAAGCTTAATAATCTAAATAATAGGATCACGTTTTTAATTGCACTTTTTATTACTTAAAGTCACTTACCACAATGAGTGTTGTTTAAATTAATTAATGAATGCCTCTGCTAGGTTCATCTTCCTTACACATCGCTCTTCATCTGCCACACCTCTCTGCCAATCCCTTCACTGGCTTCCTCTTGCCTCTAGGATTAAACACAAAATTCTCACTCTGACTTATAAAGCCCTCAATTGCATTGCTCCCCCCTACATCTCAGACCGTGTCTCCAGATACTCTCCCTCCCGACCCCTTTGCTCTGCTCATGATCTCCTACTCTCCTCCTCTCTTGTTACCTCCTCACATTCCCGTCTACAAGATTTCTCCAAACTGGCTCCCATCTTATGGAACTCTCTGCCTGGCTCCACAAGACTCTCCCCTAGTTTTAAAAGCTTCAAGTGCTCCCTGAAGACTCTACTATTCAGGGACGCTTAAAACCTACACTAATCTTCCTATCTCCACTGCTATCCCCTTAAACCCCATAGCATGTAAGCCTATGAGCCCAGCTGTTTGTAGTTCACCTTCATAAGAGCCGACTACAACAGTGCAACTCTCGGCAGGACCCTTCACCCATTTGATCCCTGTAATCGCTTTTTATATACCACCTATGTTCATAGGGCTGTGGAACCTTTTAGCGCTCTACAAATACCTGATAATAATAATAATAATAATAATAATAATAATGTATTCACTTTTATATTTGGAAAAAAATCAGCACAAAATTATTTTAATATAAATAAAGAAAAATTTGAACACAAAAAATAAAGTATTGTAGCACAGCTAAAATAAAATAAAAATCCCACCATAAAGGGAAATGAAAAACAATACTTATTTCATGATTCAGATAAAACACGCAATTTTATACAACTTTCTAATTTCCTTCTGTTATCAAATTTTCTTTGTTCCTTTGTTATCTTTTGCTGAAAAGCAGGGACGTAAGCTCAGGAGCATGCACAAGTCAGGAGCATTATATGGCAGCAGTTTTGCAAGAATGTCATACATTGCAACAGCACAAGATGGCTGCACTATTTCCTGCCATGTAGTGCTTGACAACTACATAGAAACAAAGAATATCTATCATGGGAACAAAGCAAATTTGATAATGGAGGTAAATCAGAAATGTTTTAAAAATGATATGCTCTGTCTGAATCACAAAAGAAAAATTTAGGGTTTCATATACCTTTAAGGGTTAATAGGAACCAGCTATGGTTAAAAATAAACCAGCATCGGCCATCTTGGAAACGTTTAGTAATTGTGTATATATCTAACTACTTGATCCACCTTAAAGGGACAGGAAAGTCAAAATAAAACTTGCATGATTCAGATAGTACATCATGTAGAGATATAGGGGCCGAATGGAGCTTGATCCCCCTATTTCTGAGCGAGCATTTAGGCTCTACAGAAACAGTAGTTATGAAGCAGCGGTCTAAAGACTGCTGCTCCATAACTAATCTGCTGCCTCTGAGGCTGCAGACCTCAATCCGCCCGATCCTATACAATCGTGCTAATTGACACCCCCTGCTAGCGGCCGATTGTCTGCGAATCTGCAGGGGGCGGCATTGCACTAGCAGTTTACAAGAACTGCTTGTGCAATGATAAATGCAGACAGCGTATGCTTTCACACACAGCACCCTGCCAAGTACCGTATGATAGTGAGATTCTATTTGACTCGCACATTCCACCCCCACCCCAGTACCTCATATACAAATATGTAATATTTTAGAGGTTCCCTCTGACTCACAAAGACATCCCCCTCCTTAGTACATTATATACAGACACATATTATAAATAAGTTCCCTCTGACTCACAAATAAACCCCCTCCCCAGTACATTATATACAGACACATATTATAAATAAGTTCCCTCTGACTCACAAATAAACCCCCTCCCCAGTACATTATATACAGACACATATTATAAATAAGTTCCCTCTGACTCACAAATAAACCCCCTCCCCAGTACATTATATACAGACACATATTATAAATAAGTTCCCTCTGACTCACAAACACAAAGCTACCTCCCCAGTACCTTATATACAGATATATAATATTATAAATAAGTTCCCTCTGACTCACAAACACAAAGCTACCTCCCCAGTACCTTATATACAGATATATAATATTATAAATAAGTTCCCACTGACTCACAAATACAAAGCTACCTCCCCAGTACCTTATATACAGATATATAATATTATAAAGAGATTCCCTTTGACTCATACACCCAACCCCCTCCCCAGTACATTATATACAGACATATTATATTATAAAGAAGTTCCTTCTGAATCACACATAGAAAGCAACCTTCCCAGTACCTTATATACAGATACATAGTATTAACCTTTTACCGCCGTAATGGCGTTGTATTCTGTCCAAACGGAGATGGGCTTTAGTGCCGTTAGGACGAAATACAATGTCATAGCCGTTTGGCTGTCCTGAAGCCAAATGCGCTTCCTGGATGTGAACGCGGTCTGGAGGGCGTGCCTAGCGTCATAGGGACGCCCCCCGACCCGATCCCATAATTAAAATCTTGCAGGATTTCAATTTGTCTACATCGGAACGTTTTTTTCCGATGTAGACATTATGACCTGTCATAGTTGCCAACATTTCAAAAAAATTTCCAGGGACACTTTGCAGCAGAGCAAGCAAGCGGGGTACTGGAGTATTGACGACCTACTGTTCAACTGCTCCGCCCACTCAGTTCTGCAATCAAAACACACCCATTTGAAAGTAATAGTATAATTTAGACTTATCCAAAGTTTATTATACAGATTACAGCACCAAGCTCTTACACCTACCCAGTCTCTGGAACACATTCTGGGCATATGGTTATTTTTACAACCCAGCATCAAAATTAGAAAGACAAATAATATGTGAACCCATTCAATAATAATAATATTCCATTAGGAATGAATTATATTTAAATAATACACTATATCGTTTTATCCTCTATCTATCATATATGTATGTGTGGATATATATATATATATATATATATATATATATATATATATATATATATATATATATATATACACACACACACACAAAAACAACAAATGTTGTGCAAAAGAGATTTTCAGGGACATTTCCAGGGACAAAAAAAATCCAGGGACATACAACAAAATCCAGGGACTGTCCCTGGAAATCAGGGACTGTTGGCAACTATGACCTGTCATGAAAGGGTTAAAGAGAGCTTCCCTTTGACTCATACATACAACCCCTCCCCAGTACCTTATATACAGATATATAATATTTGATAGGTTCCACTGACAAACACAAACCCCTCACCAGTGCCTTACAAAAAGATATATATATATATATATATATATATATATATATATATATATATATACACAGTATATATATTATAAGGAGGTTCACTCTCCAGCACCTTATGTGCAGAAATACTTCAGAGAAGTTCCCATTGCCTTATATACATTGCTTTCTACTAATTTAATGTACGGAACAAAACACACATATCATTACTGTATAGCCCTGCATATGAAGTAACACTATATATACACACAGCTACACATCACACAAATACAGTTACACACAAACTGACCTGGTTAGTAAGTAACAGCTGACAGTGAACACAAACTACCCGGAAAAAGAAACTCAGGAAAGTACTTTGACCCTCAACATATCTGCCGTGACGTCACTAACATTGGACACGGAAATGTGAAGAATCACAAAAGAACTACAATACCCAACATGCACACACAGTGGCGACAAAACAAATACATCTCAAAACGTACTGGTCTGACAGAACACGCAATGCTGTTTTATCTTGGAGGAATCAGAAGCAATACAATTCAAAATGGTTGTCATTTGCAACAAGTGTCCTGAGAGAGGCGGGATCACGAGTTTGATTGACATTTGGTTCTGAGATGCGTGAGTTTGTTTCTCTTGCTCCCTACAGTGGCTGGTGATATAAGGGAATGTGGCTTATGGTATATCGTATATCTATATACGTTACTACATTAAACCATTTAAAAAAAAAAAAAACTCAGAGCAATCTCCAAGAAATATTGTTATCTGTTTTGTCCACACTAAGTAAATGCATGATGGGTATTGTAGTTCTTTTGGTATTCTTTACGTTTCCGCATCCCTTAGTGACGTCACAGCATACTTGATGTGATGTGTCTTCCTGTGATCTCCTTGTTTCAGGGTAGTTTGCGTTCGCTATAAACTGTGTAAACTAACCAGGTCAGTAAACCAGCTTTATACTAATGTGTGAGTAACCTTATGTGTTTGTAGCTGAATGTAACTGTGTGCTAGTGTCGATGTGAGTGTTGTTTTATTTCATACACAGGGCTGTAACGATAAATGTATTTTGTTCTGCACAGTAAATCATGATGAGAAAACAATTTATATTAGGCAGAGGGAACCTCTCTGAAGAATCTGAAGAATGTCTGTACATAAGGTGTTGGAGATGGAGCTGTGTATGAGTGAGTCAAATGGAACCTTTCTATAATATAATATAATATATATATATATATATATATATATATATATATATATAAACATCTTTATCAAAGGTACTAGGGAGGGGGATGATCTACCTGAAGTTAGACATTTTTTCGTTATTCATTATTCAAAACATAATGAGGATTTTTCCATGTTAAATAAAAACAAAGAAAAAAATGTAAATAAACTTTGTTTCACTTAGTGACTACTACCCAAGGGAATGTACTAAAAGGAATGCCAAGGGTGAATGACAAAATGGCTGACCCATATGCATTGCTATTTCTTCAACAAAGGATATGCAAAGAATAAAGCAAATTAGATAATGGAAGTAAATTGGATTGTTGTTTACTACAGTGCTATACACTGCAAAATATGCTCTGGAAAATGCCCTTCGGTGATCTTGTGCAGAGAGAATTGCAGGGTCAGAACCACACGTCTCCAATTTTGGTGCTCTCTTTCCTCTCTTTGCTTTAATATTAGTGCTGCGCTAATAAATCATATTTTTTATATTTATTTTTCTCTTATACTCATAAAAACATATAAAACATTTCTGGCTACTATATTAACTAGTCATCCCTGATTTATGTAAGTAAAATTGTAATTGCAAATGACAGACATGCAGAGGTTAACACAGCTGTGTGTGACGGGACGCTGACTACAAGTACGTGACATATAACAGGTGTCAATTGAGATTGTCATGTCATTTATATAAATGCTCAGGGGCATTTATATATAGCCGTTTTTATTAAAAAACTTACCTTTGTTTTTTTTCACAGCCAGAGCAGCTTCCCCCTCCTGGAAATCCTCTCTTCACACGTCAGCAATGACTAATCCGGCTTCCTCCAATCACAGCATGGCCTCAGGCAATAACCACCCTGGGGGGAAGCCGTGATTGGAGGAAGCCGGATTAGTCATTGCTGACGTGTGAAGAGAGGATTTCCAGGAGGGGAGAGCTGCTGTAGCTGCGAAAAGAAAAAAAAGGTAAGTTTTTAATCAAAACGGCTGCTTTGTAAACTTTGATGAATGAAAGTGCCCCTGTTTTTAATAGTATTTTTTTTTAAAAAAGGGCTTTCATTCACCAAAGCTTGCCTTCACTTTAAAGATAATGCTAATTTTATAAATATTCACTTGTTGTGAGTAAGATTTATGTTTACCAACTATTCTCACTGTACAGGCCGCATGGATGTGACATCTTCAGATGGCTCAGCGGTTCAGCATGGAGGAGAACCATATACGTATGATCAGGTGAAGACTGAGGAGGATGAAGTTCCTATAAATACAAGTACAGGTGATCAGTGCTTAATAAGTAAAGGAAATATTCTATGATGGCGTCATGTTGTCTCTTGTAAATAAGTTATTTGGTGTGTCTGATTCTTGGGTTACAGTGGAGTGTGCAGGTGAATGCGCATATGTGTTATGTCTGATTTACACTGGTTGCATGTGAGTACATATGTTACATGCTAATGTGCATGTGTGTTGTTTCTGATGTATGGGAGTTACAGGTAAGTGCACATGTATGTTGTGCGTGTGTCAAGTACACAGGTTATAGGCAAGGGAGCATGTATGTTGTGTTTTGTATATAACACCTGTATGTTGTGTTTTGTTTCAACCAAAAACAAAGAAATTTGCAATATATCCCCAATAAACAAACACTGCTCCTACCGCTACATTACAAAAACTCCTAATTTGTAACCATGAATAACAAAGTAATCAGCAAAGAAGAGAGGACTAAATAAATAGAGGTTTGGTATAATCAGTTAAAACTGTTCTAAAATGATATATAGTTACTGATTAATGCTGCACATAAAATACAAACAAAAAATAAAGGATACTGGTATCCATATAAAATATACAAAATAAAAATTAATACCAATAATTGTTGCAAATGAAAATAGAAAAACTGATTATACCAAAATGCTTTTTTATTTAGCGCTCTCCTCTTTGCTGATTACTTTACAGGTGTTTGTGCATATATGTTCTGTCTGAGGTGTAGGGTATAAACTACTTACACATACACATGTATTCTCACTGTACAGGGCGTATGGATGTGACGCCTTCAGATGGCTCACTGGTTAAGCACAGAGGAGAACCGTATATATGTGATCACGTAAAGACTGAGGTGGATGAAGTTCCTATAAATACCGCTACAGGTGATGAGCGCATAATAAGTAAAGGGAAGATTCTGTGATGGTAACATTTTGTGTCATGTAAATAACAGTTATATTTATCAGATAGTTACACAGCAGACACAGGTTAGTGAGTAGCTCAGGTTTATATCATTTTGTGTCATGTAAATAAGTTATATTTATCAGATGGTTACACAGCAGACACAGGTTAGTGAGTAGCTCAGGTTTATATCATTTTGTGTCATGTAAATAACAGTTATATTTATCAGATGGTTACACAGCAGACACAGGTTAGTGAGTAGCTCAGGTTTATATCATTTTGTCTCATGTAAATAACAGTTATATTTATCAGATGGTAACACAGCAGACACAGGTTAGTGAGTAGCTCAGGTTTATATAATTTTGTCTCATGTAAATAACAGTTATATTTATCAGATGGTTACACAGCAGACACAGGTTAGTGAGTAGCTCAGGTTTATATCATTTTGTGTCATGTAAATAAGTTATATTTATCAGATGGTTACACAGCAGACACAGGTTAGTAAGTAGCTCAGGTTTATATCATTTTGTGTCATGTAAATAACAGTTATATTTATCAGATGGTTACACAGCAGACACAGGTTAGTGAGTAACTCAGGTTTATATAATTTTGTGTCATGTAAATAACAGTTATATTTATCAGATGGTTACACAGCAGACACAGGTTAGTGAGTAGCTCAGGTTTATATAATTTTGTGTCATGTAAATAACAGTTATATTTATCAGATGGTTACACAGCAGACACAGGTTAGTGAGTAGCTCAGGTTTATATCATTTTGTGTCATGTAAATAACAGTTATATTTATCAGATGGTTACACAGCAGACACAGGTTAGTGAGTAGCTCAGGTTTATATCATTTTGTGTCATGTAAATAACAGTTATATTTATCAGATGGTTACACAGCAGACGCAGGTTAGTGAGTAGCTCAGGTTTATATCATTTTGTCTCATGTAAATAAGTTATATTTATCAGATGGTTACACAGCAGACACAGGTTAGTGAGTAGCTCAGTTTTATATCATTTTGTCTCATGTAAATAAGTTATATTTATCAGATGGTTACACAGCAGACACAGGTTAGTGAGTAGCTCAGGTTTATATCATTTTGCCTCATGTAAATAACAGTTATATTTATCAGATGGTTACACAGCAGACACAGGTTAGTGAATAGCTCAGGTTTATATCATTTTGTGTCGTGTAAATAACAGTTATATTTATCAGATGGTTACACAGCAGACACAGGTTAGTGAGTAACTCAGGTTTATATCATTTTGTGTCATGTAAATAACAATTATATTTATCAGATGGTTACACAGCAGACACAGGTTAGTGAGTAGCTCAGGTTTATATCATTTTGTCTCATGTAAATAAGTTATATTTATCAGATGGTTACACAGCAGACACAGGTTAGTGAGTAGCTCAGGTTTATATCATTTTGTGTCATGTAAATAAGTTATATTTATCAGATGGTTACACAGCAGACACAGGTTAGTGAGTAGCTCAGGTTTATATCATTTTGTCTCATGTAAATAACAGTTATATTTATCAGATGGTTACACAGCAGACACAGGTTAGTGAGTAGCTCAGGTTTATATCATTTTGTCTCATGTAAATAACAGTTATATTTATCAGATGGTTACACAGCAGACACATGTTAGTGAGTAGCTCAGGTTTATATCATTTTGTGTCATGTAAATAACAGTTATATTTATCAGATGGTTACACAGCAGACACAGGTTAGTGAGTAGCTCAGGTTTATATAATTCTGTGTCATGTAAATAACAGTTATATTTATCAGATGGTTACACAGCAGACACAGGTTAGTGAGTAGCTCAGGTTTATATCATTTTGTCTCATGTAAATAAGTTATATTTATCAGATGGTTACACAGCAGACACAGGTTAGTGAGTAGCTCAGGTTTATATCATTTTGCCTCATGTAAATAAGTTATATTTATCAGATGGTTACACAGCAGACACAGGTTAGTTAGTAGCTCAGGTTTATATCATTTTGTGTCATGTAAATAACAGTTATATTTATCAGATGGTTACACAGCAGACACAGGTTAGTGAGTAGCTCAGGTTTATATCATTTTGTGTCATGTAAATAACAGTTATATTTATCAGATGGTTACACAGCAGACACAGGTTAGTGAGTATCTCAGGTTTATATCATTTTGTGTCATGTAAATAAGTTATATTTATCAGATGGTTACACAGCAGACACAGGTTAGTGAGTAGCTCAGGTTTATATCATTTTGCCTCATGTAAATAAGTTATATTTATCAGATGGTTACACAGCAGACACAGGTTAGTGAGTAGCTCAGGTTTATATAATTCTGTGTCATGTAAATAAGTTATATTTATCAGATGGTTACACAGCAGACACAGGTTAGTGAGTAGCAGCTCAGGTTTATATCATTTTGTCTCATGTAAATAACAGTTATATTTATCAGATGGTTACACAGCAGACACAGGTTAGTGAGTAGCTCAGGTTTATATAATTTTGTGTTATGTAAATAACAGTTATATTTATCAGATGGTTACACAGCAGACACATGTTAGTGAGTAGCTCAGGTTTATATCATTTTGTGTCATGTAAATAACAGTTATATTTATCAGATGGTTACACAGCAAACAGGTATTAGTGAAAGTTAAACCTCACAAACTGTGTAATTGTGTCTAACTACTTTTATCAGAGCACAAGGCAGTATACCTCCCTAGTAGCTCAAAACTTTGTCACCACCTCCAGTGTGAAGAAGTAAATTAACTGATAATTCTAAATCTCAATGATCCTTTTCTTCATCAGTTGCACAATATGTGCTTCTTGACATGACGCATAATTAATATAAGTCTTTAAACTTAAAGAGTAAAAGAACAGAGTGTGTGAATATTTGGTGCCATCGTCTGTCTAGGAAATACACAAACTGTTTTATTGTAAAGTTATTAAAAACTAGATCATGTGATATAAAAACAGAATCTGCTTTATTTGTACAGATGAAGATAACTTTAATATAGTGAAAGTTGAGATAACAGAAGATCTGTGTGTGAGGCGTCAGATGAAAGTTCCAGATGATGAAACCAGTGACAGCATCAGCTCAGGTGAGTGTGCACGTTTGTTTTGTCTGCAGGACGCATGTACATGTTTCAGAGGGATGCGGATTACAAGCCAGTGTGCACATATTTTGTGTCTGAGAGGTGTGGGTTATAGTTTGGTGTACATTTATGTTGTGTCTGAGGCGTTTGGGTTACAGTTGTGTGTACACATATGTTGTATCTAAGGAAAGCATGTTATAGATGAGTGCAGATGTGTTGTATCTGAGACATGGGTCTTATAGAGGAGCGAGTTTTAACGTATGTAGTCTATGAGATACACTGTTACGGGTGAGTGTGCACATATGTTGTTTTTGAGGCATGGATTTTACAGGCAAATGAGTATGTATGCAAGAGACAAAGTTGCAACAGCACTACACTAGTGATTGGGGGATGCCTTATCTGGTTATAGTATTAATCTACCTTTACGACTGGAGTGCTGATGCATAAATAAACTTTCTTAAAGTTGGAGTCAAAAAGGAGAATTTGACCAGGACAGATGCATCTAAATAGCAATTCTCTCCCCCCTTAATATGTTATACAACATCAAGTTTCTCAGGGGTAACGGTTCAGTAGTGTTTATACTTTTATTCGAAATATTAAAAAACAAAAAGTGTGTTTAAAAACACAAATGGATATCTGACATAAGTAACTATTTGATCAAATTTGGGCGCTGTAAGGATTCTTCAAGATCTAGGTCACCATAGGAGTATACACTTTGACGCTAGTACAACTTCATTCTAAGCGCTAAGCACGATACAAAAGTGTTGAGCTCTACTGATATTTTCCAAGTAAATGCAAATATAAAAATTAACAGGTTGCAATAAAATATATTCTTTGCCAATTGTATTGTATCTCTGCACCAAAACACATTATTGTGATAGCAATAATAAATAACTAATGAATACAAAGAGTTCTTTACTATTTTTAGCGAATATAAGAAAATCGAACACTTATGTAAAGATCTTTTACATCAAATTTAAGTGGGTAAATATTTATCTCTTAGTGGGGGGCTAAAATTTTATCCAATCGAACAACAATCCATTCTAAGGAAGGATAGATCTCTATCCACAGATATTGATGCCCACACAAGCCCACTCCAAGTGCAAATTATGATACAAAAGTGTTGAGCTCTAATGATATTCACCCAAGCTAATGCAAAATGACATTGGGCAATAATACATACATTCTTTTACCAAATCGCATTTCTGTGAAAACATCAATAAATAACAACCGAATACAAAGAGTTTTTTATTTACAACTAATATAAGTAAAGTGCCAATCACTTATATAAATGCAATCATAAAGACATTGCATATACTACCAAATAGAATGTTGCGAATATGTATATCTAAAGTAAAAAATACTCACTTATAGACTTCTTACATTCATTTAAGCTGCAAAAAAAACGTATCTAATATACAGAGTGAGGCCAACACAATTAACTATAAGTGTATACCCCTATGGTGACCTAGATCTTGAAGAATCCTTACAGTGCCCAAATTTGATCAAATAGTTACGTCAGAAATGTTTGGTTCAGCACCATGGACAGCACTTGTTTATTGGTGCTGTCAAATCGGCAAGGACAACCCAGGTTGTTCACCAAAAATGGGCCGGCATCTAAACTTACATTCTTGCTTTTCAAATAAAGATACCAAGATAATGAAGAAAATTTGATAATAGGAGTAAGTTAGAAAGTTGCTTAAAGTATTACTTTCTGTTAAACAACTAACATATTAAAGTTAATAAACATTAATTAAAACATACTGACCTATATTTTCTCCAAAACGAAGTCTCATAACGTTATAAAAGTTATATTTTTTATTTACTGATGATGTCACGTTATCCTGCCCACTATTTTCAGCACTGAGTGTTTAAAATACTTAAACCAATAACTTTGTGTTTAAAGCGCCATTTTGAAACCTAGGTATTGTAAACAGATTGGTACAGAGCAAAGGATACCCACGGAGTGGGTTTGGAAAACAATTAAATTTGCAGACAAGATTTCTGATATACGGTAGAGATATGTTAATGAAATGCTATTGATAAAAAGCATATTTGTTGTAGTTAGTTAGTAACAGGCATAGAAAATATTTACTTACAGTGGCCCTTTAAAATTGCATGCTCTATCTGAATCACAAAAGAAAAAAATTGGGTTCAGTGTCCCTTTTAATATTTCTAATAAAAGTTAAATTTTAAACTACTGAATCATTACCCCTGAGAAACTTGATGTTCTATAACACATTAAGGGGGGAGAGAATTGCTATTTAGATGCATCTGTCCTGGTCAAATTCTCCTTTTTGACTTCAACTTTAACAAATGAGTATGTATTGTTGAGCGTGTGTGAGGTACACTGGTTACAGGCGAGTGTGCACATACGAGTGTGGTACAAAGGTTAGAGATTAGTGCATGTATGCTTTCTCTGGTGCATGTATGCTTTGTCTGGTGCATGTGGGTTACAGGTGTTTGTTCATGTTTGCTTTGTCTGGCGCATGTGGGTTACTGGTGAGTGTGCACATATGTTGTTTTTAAGGCTTGTAAGGTAGAAACTACTTACCCATACAGTAGTGTGCAAAAGTTTTAGGCTACTATTAGATTTGTTGTTTTAACAAAGTTTTGGAAATAATAATCTTCCACTGATCTTCATTCCAATCTTTGTGAGCTTTAGCATATCTTAGCCTTTTCACCCTGTTCCCCTTTCAAAAAAGTGTTTGTTTGGCTGCTACCCTTCCACAAAAACGATTCCTGATTAAGCTTTTTCAGACTGTAGAAGGGTCAACTTGGCATCCCGAGGAAGCTATCAGATGCTGAGCCAGGTCCTTGCTGGACTTCTTCCGGGCTCTCAAAGAAGAAACTCTCTCATCAGATTTTAAAAGTTTTTTTGGCCTTCCAGTGCTTTTTTGTCCTTGACCTCTCCAAATTCTTTCAATTTCTTTATAACAGCTTGAGTACCACATCTTGAGTATCCAGTTTGTTTGCTGATTTCCTTTTGAGAGTGGCCTTGTTGATGCAAAAGTATGATTTTATGTCTGTCAAATGCTGTGATCTTCGGCATTTTTAAAGGGAAGGATGTTATTGAAAGTTGGTTTTATCAGCAAGCTTCAAATGAATTAAACTCATACCACATATGTATGTAATGCTCAATCATGTCTTGCACAAACCTGGTGTAATAGACCTTTTTCACAGCAGTCATTTTCACATGAAATAGGACAAATACAGGTGTTAGCAATGACATTAATAAGAGTTCAATTCTATTAAGATTTACTCGAGCCAGGTTCCTGCTATTGATCAAGTGTAAGGGGAGATCACACTAAATACTTGCCACTTTAGCCTATAGAAGCTATTTTTTCTGAATATTTTTCTGTTTAATACTGCATACAAATATCCTGTATTTTCCAGTTGTATTCTAATAGAGACTGAGAAATATTTTTTATGGCCATTATACTATTGCTAAAGCAACAAATCTAATGTTAACCTAAGACTTTTGCACAGTGGTGTGTGTGTGTGTGTATGTATATATATATCACTCTACAGGCCGTACTGATGTCACATCTTTAGGTGGCTCAGCGGTTGAGCACGGAGGTGAACACTGTATGTGTGTGATTATATGAAGAGTGAGGAAGATGAAGTTCTTATAAGTGCGACTACAGGTTATTAGCGCTTGTGCACACAAGTATAAATATATATCACTAAAGCTGCAGTAGTACTGGGTGTGTGTCACATAGACAGGCTGTGTGTGCTGATACACAGGTATAATTATAGCACTACAGCTGCAGTAGTACTGGGTCTGTGTCACGTAGACAAGCTGTGTGTGCTGATACACAGGTATAATTATAGCACTACAGCTGCAGTAGTACTGGGTCTGTGTCACATAGACAAGCTGTGTGTGCTGATACACAGGTATAATTATAGCACTACAGCTGCAGTAGTACTGGGTCTGAATCACATAGACAAGCTGTGTGTGCTGATACACAGGTATAATTATAGCACTACAGCTGCAGTAGTACTGGGTGTGTGACACATAGACAAGCTGTGTGTGCTGATACACAGGTATAATTATAGCACTACAGCTGCAGTAGTACTGGGTCTGTGTCACATAGACAAGCTGTGTGTGCTGATACACAGGTATAATTATAGCACTACAGCTGCAGTAGTACTGGGTCTGAGTCATATAGACAAGCTGTGTGCTGATACACAGGTATAATTATAGCACTACAGCTGCAGTAGTACTGGGTGTGAGTCACATAGACAAGCTGTATGTACTGATACACAGGTATAATTATAGCTCTACCGCTGCAGTAGTAATGGATCTGAGTCACATAGACAAGCTGTGTGTGCTGATGCACAGGTATAATTATAGCACTACAGCTGCAGTAGTACTGGGTGTGAGTCACATAGACAAGCTGGGTGTGCTGATACACAGTTATAATTATAGCACTACAGCTGCAGTAGTACTGGGTCTGAGTCACATAGACAAGCTGTGTGTGCTGATACATAGTATAATTATAGCACTACAGCTGCAGTAGTAATGGGTCTGTTTCACATAGACAAGCTGTGTGTGCTGATACACAGTATAATTATAGCACTACAGCTGCAGTAGTACTGGGTCTGTGTCACATAGACAAGCTGTGTGTGCTGATACAGTTATAATTATAGTACTACAGCTGCAGTAGTACTGGGTCTGATCTCATATAGACAAGCTGTGTGTGCTGATACACAGGTATAATTATAGCACTACAGCTGCAGTAGTACTGGGTCTGAGTCACATAGACAAGCTGTGTATGTTGATACACAGGTATAATTATAGCACTACAGCTGCAGTAGTACTGGGTGTGAGTCACATAGACAAGCTGTGTGTGCTGATACACAGTATAATTATAGCACTACAGCTGCAGTACTGGGTCAGTGTCACATAGACAAGCTGTGTGTGCTGATACACAGGTGTAATTATAGCACTACAGCTGCAGTAGTACTGGGTGTGAGTCACATAGACAAGCTGGGTGTGCTGATACACAGTTATAATTATAGCACTACAGCTGCAGTAGTACTGGGTCTGAGTCACATAGACAAGCTGTGTGTGCTGATACATAGTATAATTATAGCACTACAGCTGCAGTAGTAATGGGTCTGTTTCACATAGACAAGCTGTGTGTGCTGATACACAGTATAATTATAGCACTACAGCTGCAGTAGTACTGGGTCTGTGTCACATAGACAAGCTGTGTGTGCTGATACAGTTATAATTATAGTACTACAGCTGCAGTAGTACTGGGTCTGATCTCATATAGACAAGCTGTGTGTGCTGATACACAGGTATAATTATAGCACTACAGCTGCAGTAGTACTGGGTCTGAGTCACATAGACAAGCTGTGTATGTTGATACACAGGTATAATTATAGCACTACAGCTGCAGTAGTACTGGGTGTGAGTCACATAGACAAGCTGTGTGTGCTGATACACAGTATAATTATAGCACTACAGCTGCAGTACTGGGTCAGTGTCACATAGACAAGCTGTGTGTGCTGATACACAGGTGTAATTATAGCACTACAGCTGCAGTAGTACTGGGTGTGTGTCACATTGACAAGCTGTGTGTGCTGATACACAGGTGTAATTATAGAACTACAGCTGCAGTAGTACTGGGTGTGTGTCACATAGACAAGGTGTGTGTGCTGATACACAGTATAATTATAGCACTACAGCTGCAGTACTACTGGGTGTGAGTCACATAGACAAGCTGTGTGTGCTGATACACAGGTATAATTATAGCACTACAGCTGCAGTAGTACTGGGTGTGTGTCACATAGACAAGCTGTGTGTGCTGATACACAGGTATAATTATAGCACTACAGCTGCAGTAGTACTGGGTCTGAGTCACATAGACAAGCTGTGTGTGCTGATACACAGTATAATTATAGCACTACAGCTGCAGTACTGGGTCTGAGTCACATAGACAAGCTGTGTGTGCTGATACACAGGTATAATTATAGCACTACAGCTGCAGTAGTACTGGGTGTGAGTCACATAGACAAGCTGTGTGTGCTGATACACAGTATAATTATAGCACTACAGCTGCAGTACTGGGTCAGTGTCACATAGACAAGGTGTGTGTGCTGATACACTGTATAATTATAGCACTACAGCTGCAGTAGTACTGGGTGTGAGTCACATAGACAAGCTGTGTGTGCTGATACACAGTATAATTATAGCACTACAGCTGCAGTACTGGGTCAGTGTCACATAGACAAGGTGTGTGTGCTGATACACTGTATAATTATAGCACTACAGCTGCAGTAGTACTGGGTGTGATTCATATAGACAAGCTGTGTGTGCTGATACACAGGTATAATTATAGCACTACAGCTGCAGTAGTACTGGGTCTGAGTCACATAGACAAGCTGTGTGTGCTGATACACAGTATAATTATAGCACTACAGCTGCAGTAGTACTGGGTGTGAGTCACATAGACAAGCTGTGTGTGCTGATACACAGGTATAATTATAGCACTACAGCTGCAGTAGTACTGGGTCTGTGTCACATAGACAAGCTGTGTGTGCTGATACACAGGTATAATTATAGCACTACAGCTGCAGTAGTACTGGGTCTCAGTCACATAAACAAGCTGTATGTGCTGATACACAGGTATAATTATAGCATTACAGCTGCAGTAGTGCTGGGTCTGTGTCACATAGACAAGCTGTGTGTGCTGATACACAGTATAATTATAGCACTACAGCTGCAGTAGTACTGGGTCTGAGTCACATAGACAAACTGTGTGTGCTGATACACAGGTATAATTATAGCACTACAGCTGCAGTAGTACTGGGTGTGTGTCACATAGACAAGCTGTGTGTGCTGATACACAGTATAATTATAGCACTACAGCTGCAGTAGTACTGGGTGTGTGTCACATAGACAAGCTGTGTGTGCTGATACACAGGTATAATTATAGCACTACAGCTGCAGTAGTACTGGGTCTGAGTCACATAGACAAGCTGTGTGTGCTGATACACAGTATAATTATAGCACTACAGCTGCAGTAGTACTGGGTGTGAGTCACATAGACAAGCTGTGTGTGCTGATACACAGGTATAATTATAGCACTACAGCTGCAGTAGTACTGGGTCTGTGTCACATAGACAAGCTGTGTGTGCTGATACACAGGTATAATTATAGCACTACAGCTGCAGTAGTACTGGGTCTCAGTCACATAAACAAGCTGTATGTGCTGATACACAGGTATAATTATAGCATTACAGCTGCAGTAGTGCTGGGTCTGTGTCACATAGACAAGCTGTGTGTGCTGATACACAGTATAATTATAGCACTACAGCTGCAGTAGTACTGGGTGTGTGTCACATAGACAAGATGTGTGTACTTATACGCAGTATAATTATAGCACTACAGCTGCAGTAGTACTGGGTCTGAGTCACATAGACAAGCTGTGTGTGCTGATGCACAGTATAATTATAGCACTACAACTTTCAGTCTGTTGGTTGATTAGGCTAAGGGGCCTGTTTATCAAAGATCTTGCGGACCTGATCCGATCTTTAGACCACTGCTCCATAACTTGTGTTTCTGGCGAGTCTGAAGACTCGCTAGAAACACGGGACCATGGGCCCCTAAGAATTCAAAAATCGGCCAATAGAAATGCAAGGGCACCCCTATATAAGGCGGAACCTCACATTTAAGCTTTAGTGTGGCGGTGATTGCATGAAGAAGGATCGGATGGAAGATGGAAGAAGTGGACCGCCGCCTTGAAGAAAGAGGAGGAGCACCCACCAGAGCTGGTCACATAGGAGCCGGAGTCAAGTTGGGTTCAGAGTATTGATGTTTTTGGGGTGTTTCTCCCCCCCCCCCCCCCCAAAAAAAAGAGCTAAAATGCTCTTTGTATCTTTATTTGAAAAGCAAGAATGTACGTTTAGATGCCGGCCCATTTTTGGTGAACAACCTGCTTTGTTCGTGCTGATTGGTGGATAAATTCACCCACCAATAAACAATTGATGTCCATGGTTCTGAGCCAAAAATGGCTGGCTCCTTAGCTTAGATGTCTTCTTTTTCAAATAAAGATAGCAAGACAATGAAGAAAAATTGATAATAGGAGCAAATTAGAAAGTTGTTTAAAATTGCCTGCTCTATCAGAATCATGAAAGAAAAAAATTTGGGTTCAGTGTTCATTAGGGCAATGTTTGAAACTTAGGTTTTTTTTGTTTGTTTTTTAGAATAGGTTTTTTTATGGGCAAATGAGCTATGTTCACTTTAGGGCAATGCCCAGCCAAATGTCCTTTTCAGGGCAATCTTTTTTTAGGATAGATTTTTTTTTTTAACTTAGTTTTCTTTTAGGATAGGGTTGTTATTAAGGATAGGGTTTTATTTATTGGGCAACAGAGCTTAGGGCAATTTTTAGTTTAGGTAATCATTTTATTTGAGCGGTGGGGCTTTACTTTGGTTTTAGATTAGGTATTTTTGTGCCAAGTAAAAGACTTTAATCACTTTAGGACAATGCCCTACAAAATGCACTTTCCAGGGCAATTGTCTGAGTAGGTTTTAATGTTAGTATAGGGTTTTTATTTTTATTTTGTGGTGGGCTTTTTGTAAGGGGACTAAAGTTTTAGCATAGTCATAACTGGCGTCGGTTTATTTTTGGTAGTGCTTTAGTTTTTTTTCGAATGTGTTTTTTTTATTGTTTGTAATCTTGGTGTTTGTTATTTTGTGTTACATAGAAGGTGTTAGGTTAGGGTTCTTGGTGGGTTAGCTGTTAGGAAGTTATAAATAGTGTAGGGCTAGTTTGCGTTGGGGGTTGTGGTGGTTTACAGGTCAATAGATTAGGAGGATTTTTGTGGTGGGGGGTTGTGACAGTTTAGGGGTTAATAGGTTAGGGGGTGTCTGCATGTGACTTTTTTTTCTATTAATCTATTATTTTTTTATATTAATTCCACTTTATCTGTCCACAGGAAGGTTTTATAAGAGAAACCCCTGGGCACTTCAATCTGTCATGTCAAAAATGTATTTTCTACTCCAGAATTAGTTCTTATCTGCTAGCCCTGTCCCTGCACAGTATCAAGCAAGTAAAAATGCTCATAGAGTTGTTACATTGCTTCTTGGAAGAAAAAAAATCTTTATTAGTTAATATTGTCCTCTAATTAACTTCATTATATTGTATTAGCTATTAAAATGTAATGGTTATTTGACATTGGTTTACATTTTTACAAGCCATCTCTGAGGTATCTTAACAACAAAAAAAGCTGTAAATAGAGATATTCAGGAGCTATACATGGATGAAGATATATTATTATGTGCTATATAATGACTGGATCCCCTATGTGTAAATCCATGTGGTTTAACCTACACATCACATATGCAATGAGGCATTTTCAAACCTTTCTTTCTTCTTTGTTTGTTTTATCAAGTTAGACATCCCAGTTTTACCTTTGTCCGCAAAGGAGAGGTTAACATTTTTTAACTGAGGCAGGAGAGCTGAGATTGCTCACTTGGTGGAGCTAGCATATGGTACTTAGGACATTAAGACCAATTGACGTTGTCATACATTTTTGCTTTCTCCCCCAACACACCTCTTTGTTTTGCTCTGTGCTTACAAGACAAGTCTTCTAATCTAATCTTAATCACACCAGCAGCTGGATTAATATTAGAAGACTTGTAAACACAGATCAAAACAAAGAGGTGTTGGTGGAGAAAGCAAAAATGCATGACAACTTCAATTGGTGTGCATGAACAGGCTAAATTATCAAAACATCTGTGCCTGCTTTCCACACATTACATGTTACTACCAGCTATGCCTCCTCTGCTAGCCTAGTGAGTCGCGACAATTTTATTGCCTTCTACAGTACTATCAGTGTCTGATATTTCAGTGTCTGCTTTGCCCTACCTGAGTTAAGTCGTGCAGTGATCCAATCTGTCCACTAACTCCCTTAATATACCCCACTCCACTCCGTCTCCACTCTCCAATCCTCCACCGATTAGTGAGCTGACTTGAGCTGAGTTTCCTGGCCGTTCTCCAACACGCCACTGAACTTCTAGTTCTTCTCTCCTACTAACCGGGCTAACCCCAGTTGCCGCCTGGCTTGGGAGATCACGCGCGTGACTCCCTCAAGCCGCACTGTCAAAATATTTTTTTTAAAGCCACTGTAGCCACATATTTAGTGCAGCGGCCAGGGGCAAGTGCCGCCCCCCAAAATTTGCTGCCCTAGGCACGGGCCTTGTTGGCCTATGCCATAATACGCCCCTGATTGTAACACGGATATCTGTCAGTAATCCCTAAATAACCCTTCACATGTATATATATTTTTTTAGTAGACAACCCAAAGTATTGATCTAGGACCATTATGGTATATTTCATGCCACCAGTTTACCGCCAAATGCGATCAAATAAAAAAAATCGTTCACTTTCACAAACTTTTTGACTAACTAGGTTTCTCACTGAAATTATTTACAAACAGCTTGTGCAATTATGGCACAAATGGTTGTAAATGCTTCTCTGGGATCCCCATTGTTCAGAAATAGCAGACATTTAGGGCTTTGGCATTACTTTTTGGTAATTAGAAGGCCACTTAATCCCGCTGTGCACCACACTTGTATTATGCCCAGCAGTGAAGGGGTTAATTAGGTAGCTTGTAGAGTTAATTTTAGCTGTAGTGTAGAGGTCAGCCTCCCACCTGACATATCTCACCCCCCGATCCCTCCTTGACCCCCCTCAAACAGCTCTCTTCCCTCCCCACCTCACAATTTTCACCACCACCTTAAGTACTGCCACAAAGTCTGCCAGTACTAAAATAAAAGGCTTTTCTTCTGTTAAGTGTGATCAGTCCACGGGTCATCATTACTTCTGGGATATTACTCCTCCCCAACAGGAAGTGCAAGAGGATTCACCCAGCAGAGCTGCATATAGCTCCTCCCCTCTACGTCACTCCCAGTCATTCTCTTGCACCCAACGACTAGATAGGATGTGTGAGAGGACTATGGTGATTATACTTAGTTTTATATCTTCAATCAAAAGTTTGTTATTTTAAAATAGCACCGGAGTGTGTTATTATCTCTCTGGCAGAGTTTGAAGAAGAATCTACCAGAGTTTTTGTTATGATTTTAGCCGGAGTAGTTAAGATCATATTGCTGTTTCTCGGCCATCTGAGGAGAGGTAAACTTCAGATCAGGGGACAGCGGGCAGATGAATCTGCATAGAGGTATGTAGCAGTTTTTATTTTCTGACAATGGAATTGATGAGAAAATCCTGCCATACCGATATAATGTCATGTATCTATACTTTACACTTCAGTATTCTGGGGAATGGTACTTCACTAGAATTACACTGTAAGAAATACATAAAGCTGTTTAATAACTAGAGATTATGTTTAACGTTTTTGCTGGAATGTAAAATCGTTTTCATTTACTGAGGTACTGAGTGAATAAATGTTTGGGCACTATTTTTCCACTTGGCAGTTGCTTAATCTGTTTTTCTGACAGTTTCTGTTCTCCCTCACTGCTGTGTGTGAGGGGGAGGGGCCGTTTTTTTGGCGCTTTTACTGCATCAAATATTTCAGTCAGCAACTCATTGTATTCCCTGCATGATCCGGTTCATCTCTACAGAGCTCAGGGGTCTTCAAAACTTATTTTGAGGGAGGTAATTTCTCTCAGCAGAGCTGTGAGAATTATAGTTTGACTGAGATAAAAAACGTTTATTTTGTAATTTGTTTCCTGCTTTCAGAATTTGTTATCTTTGCTAATGGGATTAAACCTTTGCTAAAGTTGTGTTGTTTACAAGGATTGAGGCTATAACTGTTTAAAACTGTTGCTCCACCATGGAGTCTAAACCTTGTTCTTAATGTTTTTCAGGGCGTTCCGTTTGAACCCCTTCATTCCATTGATATAAAGTTGTTATCTTGGAAAGTTCTATTTTTAATGGCTATTTCCTCGGCTCGAAGAGTCTCTGAATTATCAGCCTTACATTGTGATTCTCCTTATTTGATTTTTCATTCGGATAAGGTAGTCCTGCGTACTAAACCTGGGTTCTTACCTAAGGTAGTTACTAACAGGAATATCAATCAAGAGATTGTTGTTCCTTCTTTATGCCCAAATCCTTCTTCAAAGAAGGAACGTCTACTGCACAACCTGGATGTAGTCCGTGCTCTAAAATTTTACTTACAGGCAACTAAGGAATTTCGACAAACGTCTTCTCTGTTTGTCATTTACTCTGGGCAGAGGAGAGGTCAAAAAGCTTCCGCTACCTCTCTTTCTTTTTGGCTTCGTAGCATAATTCGTTTAGCTTATGAGACTGCTGGACAGCAGCCTCCTGAAAGAATTACAGCTCATTCTACTAGAGCTGTGGCTTCCACTTGGGCCTTCAAGAATGAGGCCTCTGTTGAACAGATTTGCAAGGCTGCAACTTGGTCTTCGCTTCATACTTTTTCCAAATTTTCCAAATTTGACACTTTTGCTTCATCGGAGGCTATTTTTGGGAGAAAGGTTCTTCAGGCAGTGGTTCCTTCTGTATAAAGAGCCTGCCTATCCCTCCCGTCATCCGTGTACTTTTGCTTTGGTATTGGTATCCCAGAAGTAATGATGACCGGTGGACTGATCACACTTAACAGAAGAAAACATAATTTATGCTTACCTGATAAATTCCTTTCTTCTGTAGTGTGATCAGTCCACGGCCCGCCCTGTTTTTAAGGCAGGTAAATATTTTTTAATTTATACTCCAGTCACCACTTCACCCTTGGCTTTTCCTTTCTCGTTGGTCCTTGGTCGAATGACTGGGAGTGACGTAGAGGGGAGGAGCTATATGCAGCTCTGCTGGGTGAATCCTCTTGCACTTCCTGTTGGGGAGGAGTAATATCCCAGAAGTAATGATGACCCGTGGACTGATCACACTACAGAAGAAAGGAATTTATCAGGTAAGCATAAATTATGTTTTTCTTTTTAAATTATTTTTTTTTCTTTTTTTTAAATATGTATTCTGCCGTGCTGAATCCCCCCTTAGCCCCCAACCTCACTGGACCTCCCCATAACAGCTCTCTAACCCTCCCCCTCTACCTATTTGCCTCCATGTTGGGTACTAGCTTTTTTTTTAAAAAAAATGGCAAAAAAGCCCATTTTCTGTAGTGTAGCTGCCCCCCCCTCAATAGCCTACCCCCCTCCCAGATCCCTTTCTTTACATTTAATTACTCCCCTTTCCCTCTCCCTTCAATCCCTACAATGCAATAGAGAGTTATGTGCTAGCGCAAAGGCCCCCCCCCCCCCACCCCATGTGCTCCCAACCACTCGCGTGCACTGGATGAAGAGGATCCAGAAGTAATCCAGTGATGGGCCGCCCCACCCGCCTCCCTGCTATGGCTTCCACCAACGATCGGCACCATCGCTGGCCGATGCATAGAGGGCACTCTCTGCATCGGTGGCTATAGAAGGGTATTGCAATGATGCCTCAATATCGATGCACCACTGCAATACCCTGAAAGCATCTGAAATCACAATCCCTTCCAGTGCTTGAAACTTCAGAGGACGTACCAGGCACTTCCTTGGTCATTAACTGACACTTTTAGTAGGACGTGCCTGTCACGTCCTTGGTCGGGTCTTTAAGGGGTTAAGGTTGCATGAGTTAGCAACACATGGATGTGCAAAAGCATAAAGATACAACAGATTAATCCTGACGACAAAAGTACCACTGACTTTAATTTAGGTTATTATTATTATTATACTTTATTTAGGAAGCGCCAATATATTCCGCAGTGCTGTCCATGGGTACAATTCATTTAAATAAAACAATGATATAAAACTTGTAAGAGACAGGACAAAATTTACAAACAAATACAGGAGGAATTGAGGGCTCTATGCCCGTGGAAACTTACAATCTAGAAGGGTAGGAGGTTGAGAAACAGGAGGTGAGGACTGCAAGATTAAAGGGACACTGACCCCAAATGTTTTCTTTCCTGATTCAGATACAGCATGCAATTTTAAGCAACTTTCTAATTTACTCCTATTATCAACTTTTCTTCGTTCTCTTGCTATCTTTATTTGAAAAAGAAAGCTTTTAAGCTTTTTTTTTGGTTCAGTTCTCTGGACAGCACTTTTTTATTGGTGGATGAATTTATTCACCAATCGGCAAGAACAACCCAGGTTGTTCACCAAAAATGGGCCGGCATCTAAACTTACATTCTTGCATTTCAAATAAAGATACTAAGAGAATGAAGAAAAATTGATAATAGGAGTAAATTAGAAACGTGCTTAAAATTGCATGCTCTATCTTAATCACGAAAGAAAAATTTTGGGTTCAGTGTCCCTTTAAGAATGTTAATGCAGAGTTAGGTAAGTGAAATTAATTTATTATTGAGTTGGGTGGTTGGCTTCTCTGAACAAAAAAGTCTTCAGGGAGTATTTAAAGGAAGAAAGATTAGGACAAAGCCTGACAGCATGAGGGAGAGTGTTCCAGAGGGTAGGTGCTGCATGACAGAAGTCCTGCAGTCTAGCATGGGAAGAGGTGATAGTCAAAGATGCAAGGAGCAGGTCATTGTTGGATCTTAGTGGGCGGGCTGGAGTATACTTGTTTATTAGAGAGTATAGGTAGTGGGGAGCGGCGTTGGTGAGAGCTTTGTATGTAAGGGTGAAAATTTTTAATTTAATTCTGCTGTGAATGGGGAGCCAATGAAGGGACTCGCAGAGAGGTGCAGCAGATACAGAGCGACGGGAAAGGTGGATTAGCCTGGCAGAGGCATTTAGGATCGATTGAAAGGGGGAGAGGTGTAAAAGAGGAAGGCCAGTAAGTAGGTTATTGCAGTAGTCAAGTCGGGAAGCAACAAGTGAGTGGATTATTTGCTTTGTGGTGTCAGCGCTCAGAAAAGGGCGAATTTTGGAAATATTCAGTAGATGGTTGCGGCAGGATGTAGAAAGCGATTGGATATGGGGGACAAAGGATTGATTTGAGTCAAGTGTGACTCTGAGGCAGCTGACTTGGGGCGATGGGGAAATGGTGATGCCGTCAACAGGGATAGAGAAGTCAGAAGTCGGTGTAGAGCTTGAGGGGGGGATAAGAAGGAGCTCAGTCTTGGACATGTTAATCTTTAGGTGGTGAGAGACCATCCAGGAAGAAATACCAGATAAGCAGTCGCTGACATGAGAAAGGACAGAGGGAGAGAGAGCAGGGTTGGAGAGGTAGATCTGAGTGTCATCAGCATAGAGGTGATATTTGAAGCCATAACTGTAGATAAGTTTACCCAGCGAAGAAGTATAGATGGAGAAGAGTAGAGGACCCAGAACAGATCCTAATATACTCCAACAGACAGAGGCATAGGAGAGGAGGAGTCGCCGGCAATTGACACAGAAAAAGACCTGTGGGAAAGATAGGAGTGAATCCAGGAAACAGCAATGTCACAGAGGCCAAAAGAGCTAAGGGTCTGTAGGAGGAGGGGGTGGTCAACTGTGTTGAAGGCAGCTGAGAGGTCGAGTAAGGTGAGTATAGAGTAGTGGCCAATATTTTTTGCAGAGAGAAGATCGTTTGTAACCTATGTAAGGGCAGTCTCAGTTGAATGTTTTGGGCGGAAAACTATTTTTTCAAGGAGTTTTGATATTAGTGGAAGCAGTGATATGGGGCGGTAGCTTTCGGGAGAATTAGGGTCTAGGGAGGGTTTTTTGAGTATGGGAGTGACTTTTGCGTGTTTGAAAGAAGATGGGAATGAGCCGGTAGAGAGAGAAAGGTTGAAGATGTGGGTAAGAGCAGGAGTGAGGGTGGAAGAAAGGGAGAGTATTAGATGGGAAGGGATAGGGTCGAGTGGGCAGGTAGTGAGGCGTGAGGAAGATAGTAAGGAAGAAACTTCATTCTCAGTGGCTGGATGGAAGATAGAGATAGAGATATGTTGGAATATTGCAGGTTGGTGTTGGGATGTTGCTTCGGATAGTACGTGTTTTGTTTAAAAAGTAGTCTGCCAGGGCTTGAGCACTAAAGACAGACGGGGGTGGTGGAGCAGGTGGGTAGAGGAGAGAGTTAAAGGTGGAAAAGAGTCGTTTAGGGTTTGAGGAAAGAGTAGATATGAGAGAAGAGAAGTAGGTTTGCTTGGCTAAGTGAAGGGCAGAAGTGTATGAACGAAGAATAACTTAAGGTTTTTCCCTCTTTATCATGTCTTATGTTGTAAAACATTCAACAGTTCACATAATTGTCAGATAAAACATCCTAAGACTTTGTATTATGCTTTGTTACATATGTATATAAACCTATAATCCTAACTTATTAGAATGTATTCACTAAGACTATAATTGCAAAAGTGTTTAGGTTTTGCAACTTTCATAGAGGGCTATGGAATTATTAAATTATATTTGTAAACAAAGGGAAATGGGGAGGAAAGAAGAGTACAAATCATCTCCATACGTTTATTAAATCTGCTTCAGTATTAAAACCTACGGCAATCTCGTTTGCAAATAAAAAAAAACAAAATGCTTCCCTTTTGGATAACAAACTATCTAGGTTTCCTCCTCTCTCTTTTAAACTGACTTTTTCAATGACTTGCCATTTAAATGTTTTTACATCCTCATTATGCATATATATAAAGTGCACTGCTAGTGCAGAACAGGGGGTGGAAGTAGAGATATCATTTAGATGCTCTCTAATCCTTACTCTCATCTCCCTAGTGGTCATGCCCAAGTACTGCATCCTGCATTCTATGCATTGAACCATATAGATCACATATTTAGACCAGCAATTAGTACAACTCACAGCTTCATATACTCTTTGTGACACGTATGATTGAAACTGTTTTGAAACTACAGCATGTCCAAAGGCTTTGCAATTTACAGTGCTGCATTTATAATGCCCTTTACACAGAAGCCAACTGCTCCTATTAGGCTTTTTAGTGTTAACTACTCTCGGTGAAAGATAGTTACCTAAGGTGCGGTTGCGCTTAGAAACAAAACTTCATCTTTCTTTCACAATATCGTGCAAAACATTATCCCCTTAAGAATAGAAAAATGTTTTCTCACTATCTTAATAATTTCTCCATACTGACTACTGTAGTTAGTAATAAAAGTCGGTTTATCCCTATTATGTATTCTTTTACGTTTTATGTCATCAGATAGTAACTCTTTCCTGTCCAAATCTACCACTTGTGCTATGGCTCTGTCCACGACCTCACCATTATAGCCTCTGTCTAGAAACCTTTGTTTAAGCTCCTGACAATCTTTTTGAAAAAATTAGTCTCTGAGCAATTACTTTTCAGCCTTATACATTCCCCTTTAACTATCCCAAAGCCTGTATGCTTGGGATGTAGGCTCTTAGCATGCAAAATTGTATTAGACTGCAACGCCTTGCGATATATCTCGCTTATGATATTGCCTTTTGCAACATCACCCCTCAGCTTCACATCCAGAAATGATGTCTCTACAGAGCTAACTGTATATGTAAACTGTAAGCCTACAGTATTAGAATTTAGATACTTTATGAAATCTTCTACCTCTAAAATAGAACCACTCCAAATAAAAATCAAATCATCTATGTATCTATGATAAAACTTAATCCGGTTTATATATGGGTTACTATCTCCATAAGCGTGGAACAGCTCCAACCAACCCATAAACAGGTTGGCATAGGAGGGGGCAAACTTAGCCCCCATAGCCGTTCCACGCTTCTGGATATAGTAATTCCCATCAAACAAAAAATAATTGTGGTTTAATAGAAATCTTGTTACTCTTATAACATAAACCTTAAATGACTCATCAAAATTGGTATATTTGTCTAAAAAGAATCTGACTGCCGTAAGACCTTCAATGTGCGGAATGCTAGAATAAAGCCCTACCACGTCTACTGTCACCCAGATATATCCTTCATGCCAGACTTCATCTTCCAATAATCTCAAGAGATGCTTGGTATCTCTAAGATAGCTGGGAACAAGCTTGAAGAGTGGATTCTCAAACGGGGACCCTATTCCGGAGACAATGGGCCTCCCTTGCACTCATTCCAGGGACTTGGGCACTTTTGGCAAGTGGTGAAAAATTACCACCAGGTCAGATACAAACAAAAATTCAAAGTTGAATCGTCTATGAGACCCTTCTCTCTGCCATCATCCAATATTCCGTACACAAGCCCCTGGAAAACTCTAGTGGGATTGCTAAACACCTTGCAATATACTTCACCATCCGCAAGCTGCCTCTCAGCCTCCTTCACATAATCCTTCCTCGACATGACCACTATATTCCCTCCCTTGTCTGCCTTTCTGTAAACTAGGTCACTTCTGTTACCCATATACTTCAGGGCCTTCCTCTGTGCAAAGGTTAAATTACCAATATTCTTTTTGGTTTGATTCTGGCTGTGTAGTATCTTTAAATCAGTCTCTACACGACTATGAAAGGTTTCTACCCCCCCCCCCCCTCTGGTTTTTGTAGGGTAAAAAATAGAGGGAGGCTTAAAACCCACACTCCCTTTTCTTCTGTTATGTGTGATCAGTCCACGGGTCATCATTACTTCTGGGATATAACTCCTCCCCAACAGGAAATGCAAGAGGATTCACCCAGCAGAGCTGCATATAGCTCCTCCCCTCTACGTCAGTCCCAGTCATTCTCTTGCACCCAACGACTAGATAGGATGTGTGAGAGGACTATGGTGATTATACTTAGTTTTTATGACTTCAATCAAAAGTTTGTTATTTTAAAATAGCACCGGAGCGTGTTATTACTTCTCTGGCAGAGTTTGAGGAAGAATCTACCAGAGTTTTTTACTATGATTTTAACCGGAGTAGTTAAGATCATATTGCTGTTCTCGGCCATCTGAGGGAGGTAAAAGCTTCAGATCAGGGGACAGCGGGCAGATGAATCTGCATTGAGGTATGTTGCAGTTTTTATTTTCTGAATGGAATTGATGAGAAAATCCTGCCATACCGTTATAATGACATGTATGTATACACTTCAGTATTCTGGGGATGGTATTTCACCGGAACTACTCTGTTAAAAGTCACTAATCCTTTTAATAAGTATTTATCATGTTAAACGTTTTTGCTGGAATGTAGAATCGTTTACATTTCTGAGGTACTGAGTGAATAGATATTTGGGCATTATTTTCCACTTGGCAGTTGTTTGGTTTTAATTGTGACAGTTTCGTTTCTCTTCACTGCTGTGTGTGAGGGGGAGGGGCCGTTTTTGGCGCTCTTTGCTACGCATCAAAAAATTCAAGTCAGTTACTCTTATATTTCCTGCATGATCCGGTTCATCTCTGACAGATCTCAGGGGTCTTCAAACTTCTTTGGAGGGAGGTAGATTCTCTCAGCAGAGCTGTGAGAATTTTATATTGACTGTGAATAAAAACGTTGCTCTGTAATTTTTATGTCAAATTTAATTATTGTTATTTTACTAATGGGAACAAACCTTTGCTAAAAGTTGTGTTGTTTTAAAGTTTGATGCTATAACTGTTTTTCAGTTCATTATTTCAACTGTCATTTAATCGTTTAGTACCTCTTTGAGGCACATTACGTTTTTGCTATAAAAGATTATAACCAAGTTGCAAGTTTATTGCTAGTGTGTTAAACATGTCTGACTCAGAGGAAGATATCTGTGTCATTTGTTCCAATGCCAAGGTGGAGCCCAATAGAAATTTATGTACTAACTGTATTGATGCTACTTTAAATAAAAGTCAATCTGTACAATGTGAACAAATTTCACCAAACAGCGAGGGGAGAGTTATGCCGACTAACTCGCCTCACGCGGCAGTACCTGCATCTCCCGCCCGGGAGGTGCGTGATATTATGGCGCCTAGTACATCTGGGCGGCCATTACAGATAACATTACAAGATATGGCTACTGTTATGACTGAAGTTTTGTCTAAATTACCAGAACTAAGAGGCAAGCGTGATCACTCTGGGGTGAGAACAGAGTGCGCTGACAATACTAGGGCCATGTCTGATACTGCGTCACAGCTTGCAGAGCATGAGGACGGAGAGCTTCATTCTGTGGGTGACGGTTCTGATCCAAACAGATTGGATTCAGATATTTCAAATTTTAAATTTAAATTGGAGAACCTCCGTGTATTACTAGGGGAGGTTTTAGCAGCTCTCAATGATTGTAACACCGTTGCAATACCAGAGAAACTGTGTAGGTTGGATAAATACTTTGCGGTACCGGCGAGTACTGACGTTTTTCCTATACCTAAGAGACTAACTGAAATTGTTACTAAGGAGTGGGATAGACCCGGTGTGCCGTTCTCACCCCCTCCAATATTTAGAAAGATGTTTCCAATAGACGCCACCACTCGGGACTTATGGCAAACGGTCCCTAAGGTGGAGGGAGCAGTTTCTACTTTAGCTAAGCGTACCACTATCCCGGTGGAGGATAGCTGTGCTTTTTCAGATCCAATGGATAAAAAATTAGAGGGTTACCTTAAGAAAATGTTTGTTCAACAAGGTTTTATATTGCAACCCCTTGCATGTATCGCGCCGATTACGGCTGCGGCAGCATTTTGGATTGATTCTCTGGAAGAGAACCTTAGTTCATCTACGCTAGACGACATTACGGACAGGCTTAGAGTCCTTAAACTAGCTAATTCATTCATTTCGGAGGCCGTAGTACATTTAACCAAACTTACGGCTAAGAACTCAGGATTCGCCATCCAGGCACGTAGGGCGCTGTGGCTAAAATCCTGGTCAGCTGATGTTACTTCTAAGTCCAAATTACTTAATATACCTTTCAAGGGGCAGTCTTTATTTGGGCCCGGTTTGAAAGAAATTATCGCTGACATTACAGGAGGTAAGGGCCACGCCCTACCTCAAGACAAAGCCAAAGCTAAGGCTAGACAGTCTAATTTTCGTCCCTTTCGGAATTTCAAAACAGGAGCAGCATCAACCTCCACTGCACCAAAACAGGAGGGAGCTGTTGCTCGTTACAGGCAAGGCTGGAAGCCTAACCAGTCCTGGAACAAGGGCAAGCAGGCCAGGAAACCTGCTGCTGCCCCAAAGACAGCATGAACCGAGAGCCCCCGATCCGGGACCGGATCTAGTGGGGGGCAGACTTTCTCTCTTCGCCCAGGCCTGGGCAAGAGATGTTCAGGATCCCTGGGCGCTAGAGATCATATCTCAGGGATACCTTCTAGACTTCAAATTATCTCCCCCAAGAGGGAGATTTCATCTGTCAAGGTTGTCAACAAACCAGATAAAGAAAGAAGCGTTTCTACGCTGTGTACAAGATCTGTTATTAATGGGAGTGATCCATCCGGTTCCGCGGTCGGAACAAGGACAAGGGTTCTACTCAAACCTGTTTGTGGTTCCCAAAAAAGAGGGAACTTTCAGGCCAATCTTAGATTTAAAGATTCTAAACAAATTCCTAAGAGTTCCATCGTTCAAAATGGAAACTATTCGGACAATCTTACCCATGATCCAAAAGGGTCAGTACATGACCACAGTGGATTTAAAAGATGCTTACCTTCACATACCGATTCACAAAGATCATCACCGGTATCTACGGTTTGCCTTCCTAGACAGGCACTACCAGTTTGTAGCTCTTCCATTCGGATTGGCTACGGCTCCAAGAATCTTCACAAAGGTTCTGGGTGCCCTTCTGGCGGTACTAAGACCGCGAGGGATTTCGGTAGCTCCGTACCTAGACGACATTCTAATACAAGCTTCAAGCTTTCAAACTGCCAAGTCTCATACAGAGTTAGTTCTGGCATTTCTAAGGTCGCATGGATGGAAAGTGAACGAAAAGAAGAGTTCTCTTTTTCCTCTCACAAGAGTTCCATTCTTGGGGACTCTTATAGATTCTGTAGAAATGAAGATTTACCTGACAGAAGACAGGTTAACAAAGCTTCAAAATGCATGCCGTGTCCTTCATTCCATTCAACACCCGTCAGTAACTCAATGCATGGAGGTGATCGGCTTAATGGTAGCGGCAATGGACATAGTACCTTTTGCACGCCTACACCTCAGACCGCTGCAATTGTGCATGCTAAGTCAGTGGAATGGGGATTACTCAGATTTGTCCCCTACTCTGAATCTGAATCAAGAGACCAGAGATTCTCTTCTATGGTGGCTTTATCGGCCACACCTGTCCAGGGGGATGCCATTCAGCAGGCCAGACTGGACAATTGTAACAACAGACGCCAGCCTACTAGGTTGGGGCGCTGTCTGGAATTCTCTGAAGGCTCAGGGACTATGGAATCAGGAGGAGAGTCTCCTTCCAATAAACATTCTGGAATTGAGAGCAGTTCTCAATGCCCTTCTGGCTTGGCCCCAATTAACAACTCGGGGGTTCATCAGGTTTCAGTCGGACAACATCACGACTGTAGCTTACATCAACCATCAGGGAGGGACAAGAAGCTCCCTAGCAATGATGGAAGTATCAAAGATAATTCGCTGGGCAGAGTCTCACTCTTGCCACCTGTCAGCAATCCACATCCCGGGAGTGGAGAACTGGGAGGCGGATTTCTTGAGTCGCCAGACTTTTCATCCGGGGGAGTGGGAACTTCATCCGGAGGTCTTTGCCCAAATACTTCGACGTTGGGGCAAACCAGAGATAGATCTCATGGCGTCTCGCCAGAACGCCAAACTTCCTCACTACGGGTCCAGATCCAGGGATCCGGGAGCGGTTCTGATAGATGCTTTGACAGCACCTTGGAACTTCGGGATGGCTTATGTGTTTCCACCCTTCCCGCTGCTTCCTCGATTGATTGCCAAAATCAAACAGGAGAGAGCATCAGTGATTCTAATAGCACCTGCATGGCCACGCAGGACTTGGTATGCAGATCTAGTGGACATGTCATCCTGTCCGCCTTGGTCTCTACCTCTAAGACAGGACCTTCTGATACAGGGTCCATTCAAACATCAAAATCTAACTTCTCTGAAGCTGACTGCTTGGAAATTGAACGCTTGATTTTATCAAAACGTGGTTTTTCTGAGTCGGTTATTGATACCCTGATACAGGCTAGGAAGCCTGTTACCAGAAAGATTTACCATAAAATATGGCGTAAATACCTATACTGGTGCGAATCCAAACGTTACTCCTGGAGTAAGGTTAGGATCCCTAGGATATTGTCCTTTCTACAAGAAGGTTTAGAAAAGGGTTTATCAGCTAGTTCATTAAAGGGACAGATTTCAGCTCTGTCCATCTTGTTACACAGGCGTCTGTCAGAAAATCCAGACGTCCAGGCCTTTTGTCAGGCTTTAGCTAGGATCAAGCCTGTGTTTAAAGCTGTTGCTCCGCCATGGAGTTTAAACTTAGTTCTTAACGTTTTACAGGGTGTTCCGTTTGAACCCCTTCATTCCATTGATATAAAGTTGTTATCTTGGAAAGTTCTGTTTTTAATGGCTATTTCCTCGGCTCGAAGAGTCTCTGAGTTATCAGCCTTACATTGTGATTCTCCTTATCTGATTTTTCACTCAGACAAGGTAGTTCTGCGTACTAAACCTGGGTTCTTACCTAAGGTAGTCACTAACAGGAATATCAATCAAGAGATTGTTGTTCCATCCTTGTGTCCAAATCCTTCTTCAAAGAAGGAACGTCTTCTACACAATTTAGATGTAGTTCGTGCCCTCAAGTTCTACTTGCAGGCAACTAAAGATTTTCGCCAAACTTCTTCCCTGTTTGTCGTTTATTCTGGACAGAGGAGAGGTCAAAAAGCTTCTGCTGGGGGAACTTCCGGGTGGCGGCCATGTTAGGTCGCAACTATGGGAGCTGGAGCATTTGCTAAACCTAATCTACCAAATATCTATGAATATTCGAGACATCTAATAATTTTATTAGTATATTCTGCTTTCCTAAAAGTTGAGGATTTGACGCAACTATTTACTTTCACTCCAGCCCCAGTGTTCCGGGACAAATAGAGGTCTTAGGTGGAAGGGTGAGAACCTCACAGAAACCCCCCTCGGCGGTAACGCTCCTGGACCCGCCGAGTAAGCAGTGCTCTCTTGCTTGTCACTGCGTTTTCCCCTACCCAGCTTCTTAATATGGAGACCGTTACTCTTCTTAATCTGATCGCTACCTTATTGGATGACCACCGCATGGCTTTCCTCCGGTCTATCCACAAGGCAATCAGTCCCTCCTCTAATAGCGGCTTTACAGAGAGTCCTGCTACCGAGCATGGAGCGGCACAGAATGTGGTTGGTGCTACTGAAGCCCCCCAGCAATCAATATCAACTTTACCTTTGACTTACGGCTCTATGGATGTGGACGGCCTGGCTCCGTCTAGCCCCATACAGGATTTGCCCGATCTGCCGCCCCAACAAGATGGCGCTCACCTGACTAAGTGGAACCCGAGAGCAACGGATCTGCAAAGGCTTCTCTCACCAGTAACACTTACCTGGTTTTTATCAGCACTGGATTCGGATGCCTCTCTACAGATGAGTCCCGAACTGATTGACATTTATCCGGTATGGGCTGCAGTCCTTGAACTTGCAGAGAAATCTGGAGTTGGTTAATCCTCACATATCTTATTGCAGCCAGTCTAGATAATGGCATAATGGGACAAACTAACGGCCGACTTGGGGACACATAATTGAATGAGGACTGTTCTTTTATTTAATCAAAGGTGTTGCTCCATTTATAAGCTACTTTGGAACAATAGGGAACAGAGACTTGACTTTCCGAATCAATCTTCCTCACAACCGGCACCTCTGGCGACATTGCTACTGTTGAGTACAACTACCCTTCTCATGTGTACTGTTTCTCGAAAGATAGGAAAAGGCTGAAGACTTAACAACAATTTTTGTAATGAACCTATGTTAGTATGTATTTATACGATAGTTAGGATGTTCTTTCATTTTTCACTCTTTGCACCTAAACTCACATAGGTTAAAGGACATTTACAAGTGGGTTATGTGAAGCTTTTTGCTTTAAATGTTAAACTCAGGTTCATTTGCATGTAATACCATAAGTCTGAAGTGCAGCTTAAAGATATAGATTATAACAGTATATATATATCTAATGTTTATGATAAAAGTGGGACTCACTATTTGGGTGCTCAAACTTCCTTTGATAACACTGATGCAGAGGTTGGGAGTCTGTACATTTCTTTAGTAAGTCAAATGTAAGTTCACAACTTTTTTTTTTTTTTTTTTTTCTATCTAACTTCCTATTTGAATTTTGAAAATGTGGTAAAGCAACCCTTATATGCTCACAGCAAATGTTTTCTTTGGTCCTACAGTTATGCATTTTACTATTTTGGTCTGTGATATTCTTGATAGAGTTTACTAGGCAACCAGTTGACAAGGGAGAGCAGAGATAATCTCTATAAAAGTTAACTTGTATTCAATGTGGGAGGCTGGTGCTCACCCAAGGGCCCTGGGGGGCATAGGAGTTGGAGGATATCGCTCATTTAGACTAGTATAATTTTCGATGTTAACAGATCATGCTCTCTTGTCTATCTCATATACTCAGGTACTATATATATTTGCAGTAAACAAAACTATTGCTAATAGTAGTGATCATATGTTGGTTATAATAACTGTAGGGCATCTCTGCTTAGATATGTTTATATTCTAGTTTTTTGTTGATTTTGTGGTGAGGAGTTTGCCTACATAATTTTGTCATAGTTGCAAAAAAAAAAAGAAAAAAAATGTGGTCCTTTTCTGTTTTAGATATGTTGTTAGCAATCCATATAACCACCTCCCCCCCAACCACATGTAATGTACCTCCTAGTTATGGAGTACGAATTAAGCGGTCTACCTTTTTTATACCGCAATCATAATACTAATAATCTTTACTCTAATAGCTCAGAATCAAGAGGCCTAGATCCTCTCTTACTTAATATTTTTCTCTGCATATCTTATCAGCCATATATTATTGTTTGTTTACTGTTCATCCTGGGCTTTAACTTGACATTACTTATTCTCAGTGTGATATTAACTAAAATCTGAGGTTTAGACACAGTTTTTTTTTCTTTTTTTTTTCCTCTCAATGGCATACTGTTGAAGTGTTTTTTTCTCTCTTTATTACAGCAACTATAAACACTACTAGCATCTTGATAGTTAAATAGCAGACGTTGTTTTTTAATATGTAATTTTAATGAGCAACGTAATTAATGTACCTTGTTGCTGGCGATTGTATAATGCCAATATAATGTGCTGTAATTCTTTGTTTGTATGTCATAATTTCTCTTTACCTCAAATAAAAATTATTAAATAAAAAAAAAAAAGCTTCTGCTACCTCTCTCTCTTTTTGGCTTCGTAGCATAATACGTTTAGCCTATGAGACTGCTGGACAGCAGCCTCCTGAAAGAATTACAGCTCACTCCACTAGAGCTGTGGCTTCCTCTTGGGCCTTTAAGAATGAGGCCTCGGTTGAACAGATTTGCAAGGCTGCAACTTGGTCTTCGCTTCATACTTTTTCCAAATTTTACAAATTTGACACTTTTGCTTCTTCGGAGGCTATTTTTGGGAGAAAGGTTCTTCAGGCAGTGGTTCCTTCTGTATAATGAGCCTGCCTATCCCTCCCGTCATCCGTGTACTTTTGCTTTGGTATTGGTATCCCAGAAGTAATGATGACCCGTGGACTGATCACACATAACAGAAGAAAACATAATTTATGCTTACCTGATAAATTCCTTTCTTCTGTTGTGTGATCAGTCCACGGCCCGCCCTGTTTTAAGGCAGGTAAATATCTTTTAAATTATACTCCAGTCACCACTTCACCCTTGGTTACTCCTTTCTCGTTGATTCTTGGTCGAATGACTGGGACTGACGTAGAGGGGAGGAGCTATATGCAGCTCTGCTGGGTGAATCCTCTTGCATTTCCTGTTGGGGAGGAGTTATATCCCAGAAGTAATGATGACCCGTGGACTGATCACACAACAGAAGAAAGGAATTTATCAGGTAAGCATAAATTATGTTTTTATCATACCAAAATTCTCCTTGTATGTTTCCATTTCTAACTCAAGTATGGACAGATAATCTTTTGCCTTGTCAAAGGCTATGTCACACTGTGCACCCATTGTTAAAGGAGACTTCGGATATGGCCCCACCCGCTGAAAGTGCTGACAAATGGCGATGTTGGCAGAGTTTTGCAGAAGCCTCAATCGCTATTATTTCCTATGAGAGACACATCGCCACTTACCGGCACTTCACAGGTCCACCCACTTTTTTAGAATATATCGACAGACCAACAGATTGTGAGGCCGACAATGCCATAAAAAGGCATTTTCTCGTCAGTTGTCGATGCTTTGAATATCGGGGCCTGAGTCTGATCTCACATAGACAATCTGAGCTACACATTGTTGTCCAATGAAAAGTTTGCCATCCGGTTGGCATTATGAAGTGGGTGTAATACTTTGAAATATTATAACATATGCTTATATTTATAATGTATTATTATAGCTGTAGTTGTACTCGATCTGAACTAACATAGACCAGCTGTGTACTGATACAGGGGTGTCATAGTAAGTAGCTACACAACATCTGCTTTTATTACAGTCTCTGAGGCTTGTACTAAATTCAGGTGTTTGTTAGGCAGCAGATGCAACATAGGAATTATTCTGAGGCAAAGGAAGAGTAGCAGCTACAATACATGAGCAATGGAATCTGTACTCAACCTGAAGCTAGTTAGGTGTCTGTGGAGGATACTTAGGAACAGGAATCTGTACTTAATGAGGTATCAAGCCTGTTCATTTATTAATTTCTCCTTTCTCCAACATAGGTGTGTCCGGTCCACGGCGTCATCCTTACTTGTGGGATATTCTCTTCCCCAACAGGAAATGGCAAAGAGCCCAGCAAAGCTGGTCACATGATCCCTCCTAGGCTCCGCCTACCCCAGTCATTCTCTTTGCCGTTGTACAGGCAACATCTCCACGGAGATGGCTTAGAGTTTTTTAGTGTTTAACTGTAGTTTTTCATTATTCAATCAAGAGTTTGTTATTTTCAAATAGTGCTGGTACGTACTATTTACTCAGAAACAGAAAAGAGATGAAGAATTCTGTTTGTATGAGGAAAATGATTTTAGCAACCGTAACTAAAATCCATGGCTGTTCCACACAGGACTGTTGAGAGCAATTAACTTCAGTTGGGGGAACAGTTTGCAGTCTCTTGCTGCTTGAGGTATGACACATTCTAACAAGACGATGTAATGCTGGAAGCTGTCATTTTCCCTATGGGATCCGGTAAGCCATGTTTATTACGATTGTAAATAAGGGCTTCACAAGGGCTTATTTAAACTGTAGACTTTTTCTGGGCTAAATCGATTGATTATTAACACATATTTAGCCCTGAGGAATCATTTTATCTGGGTATTTTGATATAATAATATCGGCAGGCACTGTTTTAGACACCTTATTCTTTAGGGGCTTTCCCCAAGCATAGGCAGAGTCTCATTTTCGCGCCGGTGTTGCGCACTTGTTTTTGAGAGGCATGGCATGCAGTCGCATGTGAGAGGAGCTCTGATACTTATAAAAGACTTCTGAAGGCGTCACTTGGTATCGTATTCCCCTTTGGGTTTGGTTGGGTCTCAGCAAAGCAGATACCAGGGACTGTAAAGGGGTTTAAAGCTTAAAACGGCTCCGGTTCCGTTATTTTAAGGGTTAAAGCTTCCAAAATTGGTGTGCAATATTTTCAAGGCTTTAAGACGCTGTGGTGAAAATTTGGTGAATTTTGAACAATTCCTTCATGCTTTTTCGCAATTGCAGTAATAAAGTGTATTCAGTTTAAAATTTAAAGTGACAGTAACGGTTTTATTTTAAAACGTTTTTTGTACTTTCTGATCAAGTTTATGCCTGTTTAACATGTCTGAACTACCAGATAGACTGTGTTCTGAATGTGGGGAAGCCAGAATTCCTATTCATTTAAATAAATGTGATTTATGTGATAATGACAATGATGCCCAAGATGATTCCTCAAGTGAGGGGAGTAAGCATGGTACTGCATCATTCCCTCCTTCGTCTACACGAGTCTTGCCCACTCAGGAGGCCCCTAGTACATCTAGCGCGCCAATACTCCTTACTATGCAACAATTAACGGCTGTAATGGATAATTCTGTCAAAAACATTTTAGCCAAAATGAACCCTTGTCAGCGTAAGCGTGGCTGCTCTGTTTTAGTTACTGAAGAGCATGACGACGCTGATATTAATATCTCTGAAGGGCCCCTAACCCAATCTGAGGGGGCCAGGGAGGTTTTGTCTGAGGGAGAAATTACTGATTTAGGGAACATTTCTCAGCAGGCTGAATCTGATGTGATTACATTTAAATTTAAATTGGAACATCTCCGCATTTTGCTTAAGGAGGTATTATCCACTCTGGATGATTGTGAAAATTTAGTCATCCCAGAGAAACTATGTAAAATGGACAAGTTCCTAGAGGTGCCGGGGCTCCCAGAAGCTTTTCCTATACCCAAGCGGGTGGCGGACATTGTTAATAAAGAATGGGAAAGGCCCGGTATTCCTTTCGTCCCTCCCCCCATATTTAAAAAATTGTTTCCTATGGTCGACCCCAGAAAGGACTTATGGCAGTCAGTCCCCAAGGTCGAGGGAGCGGTTTCTACTTTAAACAAACGCACCACTATTCCAATAGAGGATAGTTGTGCTTTCAAAGATCCTATGGATAAAAAATTAGAAGGTTTGCTTAAAAAGATGTTTGTTCAGCAGGGTTACCTTCTACAACCCATTTCATGCATTGTCCCTGTCACTACTGCCGCATATTTCTGGTTTGATGAACTGCTTAAGGTGCTCGATAGTGACTCTCCTCCTTATGAGGAGATTATGGACAGAATCAATGCTCTCAAATTGGCTAATTCTTTCACTCTAGACGCCTCTTTGCAATTGGCTAAGTTAGCGGCTAAGAACTCTGGGTTTGCTATTGTGGCGCGCAGAGCGCTTTGGTTGAAATCTTGGTCGGCTGATGCGTCTTCCAAGAACAAGCTACTAAACATTCCTTTCAAGGGGAAAACGTTGTTTGGTCCTGACTTGAAAGAGATTATCTCTGATATCACTGGGGGTAAGGGCCACGCCCTTCCTCAGGATCGGCCTTTCAAGGTAAAAAATAGACCTAATTTTCGTCCCTTTCGTAAAAACGGACCAGCCCAAGGTGCTACGTCCTCTAAGCAAGAGGGTAATACTTCTCAGGCCAAGCCAGCTTGGAGACCAATGCAAGGCTGGAACAAGGGAAAGCAGGCCAAGAAACCTGCCACTGCTACCAAGACAGCATGAAATATTGGCCCCCGATCCGGGACCGGATCTGGTGGGGGGCAGACTCTCTCTCTTCGCTCAGGCTTGGGCAAGAGATGTTCTGGATCCTTGGGCGCTAGAAATAGTCTCCCAGGGTTATCTTCTGGAATTCAAGGGACTTCCCCCAAGGGGGAGGTTCCACAGGTCTCAGTTGTCTTCAGACCACATAAAAAGACCTGTTAAAAATGGGAGTGATTCATCCTGTTCCATTAAGAGAACAAGGGATGGGGTTCTACTCCAATCTGGTCATAGTTCCCAAAAAAGAGGGAACGTTCAGACCAATCCTAGATCTCAAGATCTTAAACAAATTTCTCAAGGTCCCATCGTTCAAGATGGAAACCATTCGAACTATCCTTCCTTCCATCCAGGAAGGTCAATTCATGACCACGGTGGATTTAAAGGATGCGTATCTACATATTCCTATCCACAAGGAACATCATCGGTTCCTAAGGTTTGCATTCCTGGACAAACATTACCAGTTCGTGGCGCTTCCTTTCGGATTAGCCACTGCTCCAAGGATTTTCACAAAGGTACTAGGGTCCCTTCTAGCGGTGCTAAGACCAAGGGGCATTGCAGTAGTACCTTACCTGGACGACATTCTGATTCAAGCGTCGTCCCTTCCTCAAGCAAAGGCTCACACGGACATTGTCCTGGCCTTTCTCAGATCTCACGGCTGGAAAGTGAACGTGGAAAAGAGTTCTCTATCCCCGTCAACAAGGGTTCCCTTCTTGGGAACAATTATAGACTCCTTAGAAATGAGGATCTTTCTAACAGAGGCCAGAAAAACAAAGCTTCTGGACTCTTGTCGGATACTTCATTCCGTTCCTCTTCCTTCCATAGCTCAGTGCATGGAAGTGATCGGTTTGATGGTGGCGGCGATGGACATAGTTCCTTTTGCGCGCATTCATCTAAGACCATTACAACTGTGCATGCTCAGTCAGTGGAATGGGGACTATACAGACTTGTCTCCGAAGATACAAGTAAATCAGAGGACCAGAGACTCACTCCGTTGGTGGCTGTCCCTGGACAATCTGTCTCAAGGGATGATGTTCCACAGACCAGAGTGGGTCATTGTCACGACCGACGCCAGTCTGATAGGCTGGGGCGCGGTCTGGGGATCCCTGAAAGCTCAGGGTCTTTGGTCTCGGGAAGAATCTCTTCTACCGATAAATATTCTGGAACTGAGAGCGATATTCAATGCTCTCCAGGCCTGGCCCCAGCTTGCGAGGACCAGGTTCATACGGTTTCAATCAGACAACATGACGACTGTTGCGTACATCAACCATCAGGGGGGAACAAGAAGTTCCCTAGCGATGGAAGAAGTAACCAAAATTATTCTTTGGGCGGAGTCTCACTCCTGCCACCTGTCTGCTATCCACATCCCAGGAGTGGAAAATTGGGAAGCGGATTTTCTGAGTCGGCAGACATTGCATCCGGGGGAGTGGGAACTCCATCCGGAAATCTTTGCCCAAGTCACTCACCTGTGGGGCATTCCAGACATGGATCTGATGGCCTCTCGTCAGAACTTCAAAGTTCCTTGCTACGGGGCCAGATCCAGGGATCCCAAGGCGGCTCTAGTGGATGCACTAGTAGCACCTTGGACCTTCAAACTAGCTTATGTGTTCCCGCCATTTCCTCTCATCCCCAGGCTGATAGCCAGGATCAAGCAGGAGAGGGCGTCGGTGATCTTGATAGCTCCTGCGTGGCCACGCAGGACTTGGTATGCAGATCTGGTGAATATGTCATCGGCTCCACCTTGGAAGCTACCTTTGAGACGAGACCTTCTTGTTCAGGGTCCGTTCGAACATCCGAATCTGGTTTCACTCCAGCTGACTGCTTGGAGATTGAACGCTTGATTTTATCGAAGCGAGGATTCTCAGATTCTGTTATCGATACTCTTGTTCAGGCCAGAAAGCCTGTGACTAGAAAGATTTACCACAAAATTTGGAAAAAATATATCTGTTGGTGTGAATCTAAAGGATTCCCTTGGGACAAGGTTAAGATTCCTAGGATTCTATCCTTCCTTCAAGAAGGATTGGACAAAGGATTATCTGCTAGTTCCCTGAAGGGACAGATTTCTGCCTTGTCGGTATTACTTCACAAAAAGCTGGCAGCTGTGCCAGATGTTCAAGCCTTTGTTCAGGCTCTGGTTAGAATCAAGCCTGTTTACAAACCTTTGACTCCTCCTTGGAGTCTCAATTTAGTTCTTTCAGTTCTTCAGGGGGTTCCGTTTGAACCCTTACATTCCGTTGATATTAAGTTATTATCTTGGAAAGTTTTGTTTTTAGTTGCGATTTCTTCTGCTAGAAGAGTCTCAGAATTATCTGCTCTGCAGTGTTCTCCTCCTTATCTGGTGTTCCATGCAGATAAGGTGGTTTTACGTACTAAACCTGGTTTTCTTCCAAAAGTTGTTTCTAACAAAAACATTAACCAGGAGATTATCGTACCTTCTCTGTGTCCAAAACCAGTTTCAAAGAAGGAACGTTTGTTGCACAATTTGGATGTTGTTCGCGCTCTAAAATTCTATTTAGATGCTACAAAGGATTTTAGACAAACATCTTCCTTGTTTGTTGTTTATTCAGGTAAAAGGAGAGGTCAAAAAGCAACTTCTACCTCTCTCTCTTTTTGGATTAAAAGCATCATCAGATTGGCTTACGAGACTGCCGGACGGCAGCCTCCCGAAAGAATCACAGCTCATTCCACTAGGGCTGTGGCTTCCACATGGGCCTTCAAGAACGAGGCTTCTGTTGATCAGATATGTAGGGCAGCGACTTGGTCTTCACTGCACACTTTTACCAAATTTTACAAGTTTGATACTTTTGCTTCTTCTGAGGCTATTTTTGGGAGAAAGGTTTTGCAAGCCGTGGTGCCTTCCATTTAGGTGACCTGATTTGCTCCCTCCCTTCATCCGTGTCCTAAAGCTTTGGTATTGGTTCCCACAAGTAAGGATGACGCCGTGGACCGGACACACCTATGTTGGAGAAAACAGAATTTATGTTTACCTGATAAATTTCTTTCTCCAACGGTGTGTCCGGTCCACGGCCCGCCCTGGTTTTTTTAATCAGGTCTGATATTTTATTTTCTTTAACTACAGTCACCACGGTACCATATGGTTTCTCCTATGCAAATATTCCTCCTTAACGTCGGTCGAATGACTGGGGTAGGCGGAGCCTAGGAGGGATCATGTGACCAGCTTTGCTGGGCTCTTTGCCATTTCCTGTTGGGGAAGAGAATATCCCACAAGTAAGGATGACGCCGTGGACCGGACACACCGTTGGAGAAAGAAATTTATCAGGTAAACATAAATTCTGTTTTTTTTCATGATTCAGATAGGGCATGTAATTTTAAACAACTATTTACGTGTATCATCATATTTGCTTTGTTCTCTTGGTATTCTTTATTGAAAGCTAAATCTAGGTAGGCTTGTATGCTAATTTCTAAGCCCTTGAAGGCTGCCTCTTATCTCAGTGCATTTTGAAAGTTTTTCACATTTAGACACTGCTAGTTCATGTGTTTCGTATGTGTAATATTGTGCTCACTCCCATGGAGTTATTTAAGAGATGGCACTGATTGGCTAAAATTCATGTCTGTCAAAAGAACTGAGATAAGGGGGCAGTCTGCAGAGGCTTAGATACAAGGTAATCAAAGAGATAAAAAGTGAATTAATATAGCAGCATTGGTTATGCAAAACTGGGGATTATCTATCTTTTTAAACAATACAAATTTGGGTGTAGACTGTCCCTTTAAGAAGGGGATATTCAATCCCATCAAAGACACCTTCCATTGTCCCCAAAATATATGTTTGTTTAAATTATTCCAGTGTCCCCTACGCTCATAATACATAGTAATTAAAGTTAGTGTGCATATAATTGCTATACAGCTATCTGTTTTTATGGTTATTAATTAGCTCCCTCTTAAATTAAGAGACAAAATATGTTAAGAGATTCTGTAAAAAATAAATGTGTACTATCAGGTAACTTCCTTCTGGAATTACAGGGCGTCTAGAGAAAAACCCGGGCACTGGGCTATTAAATGTGAAGGAAGAGGATGAGACAGATGACATGAATAGTCATCAGACTGAAATACATTGTTCCCTCCCTGCCGGTGAGTAGTAATACGTGAGAGTCTGCCGGGGCTGTGCACACAGTTACTTACTGCTCTCCCTCCCTGCCGGTGAGTAGTAATACGTGAGAGTCTGCCGGGGTTGTGCACACAGTTACTTACTGCTCTCCCTCCCTGCCGGTGAGTAGTAATACGTGAGAGTCTGCCAGGGCTGTGAACACAGTTACTTACTGCTCTCCCTCCCTGCCGGTGAGTAGTAATACGTGAGAGTCTGCCGGGGCTGTGCACACAGTTACTTACTGCTCTCCCTTGTAGTTTACTGTCTGGTTTATAAGTGCGGATAACAACGTGAGTTTAACCCTTGCTTAGTTCATGTTGTAGTTTTATACTTGAGTATAGTGGATTACGCCTATGAAAAATTTACTTAAGAATTTTTGTTGTTTAAAAAGGTAGATAATCCCTTTATTACCCAGTTCCCAGTTTTGCATAACCAACACAGTTATAATAATACATGTTTTACCTCTGTAATTACCTTGTATCTATGCCTCTGCAAACTGCCCCCTTATTTCAGTTCTTTTGACAGACTTGCATTTTAGCCAATCAGTACTCACTCCTAGGAGCTTCACGTGTGTGAGCTCAATATTGTCTATATGAAACACATGAACTAACACCCTCTAGTGGTGAAAAATTGTCAAAATGCTTTCAGATTAGAGGCGGCCTTCAAGGTCTAAGAAATTAGCATATGAACCTCCTAGGTTTAGCTTTCAACTAAGAATACCAAGAGAACAAAGCAAAATTGGTGATAAAAGTAAATTGGAAAGTTGTTTAAAATTACATGCCCTATTTAAATCATGAAATGTTTTTTTTTTTTTGCTTGACTGTCCCTTTAAGCTAAATAGTAAAATAATAGATGTAAGGTATCAGAGTGTGTGTATATGGGGAAATTGTTTGTCTGGGAAATATATAAAATAATGTATTGTAAAGTTATAAAAACTAGATCATAGGATATTAGCGCTGCTCTACAATTAACCGATAATAATAATAATAAAAACGTAATCTGCTTTATTTTTACAGGCAAAGATAACACTGATATAGTGAAAGTGGAGATAACAACAAAAGATATGTGTGTGAGGCCTCAGCTGGGAGTCCTGGACAAGGAAGCTAGTTACAGTATCAGCCCAGGTGAGTGTGTATGTGTCATGTGCTTGAGGGATGCGGATTACAGGTGAGTGTGCACATGTGATGTATCTGAGGAACGCAGGTTAGAGTGCACATACATTGGCATTCAAAAGTTTGAGTACACTTAGACATTTCCTTGTTTTCGAAAGAAAAGCAAATGTTTTTGTCCATTAAAATGACATCAAATTGATCAGAAATAAGATGTAGACATTGCTAATGTTGTAAATAAATATTGTAGCTGGAAACAGCTGGTTTTTAATGCACTATCTACATAGGTGTACAGAGGCAACCATTTTCTTGTGTTCCAATGGCAGGTTGTGTTTGCTAATCCAAGTTTATCTTTTAAAAAGGCTAATTGATCATTAGAAAACTATTTTGCAATAATGTTAGCAAAGCTGAAAACTGTTGTGCTAATCAAATAAGCAATAAAACTGGCCTTAATAATACTAGTTGAGTATCTGGAACATCAGCAATTGTGGGTTCGATTACAGATTCAAGATGGCCGGAAACTTTCTTCTGAAACTCCTCAGTATATTATTGTTCTGAGAAATTAAAGCTATTCCATTGCAAAGAAACTTAAGATCTCGCAAAACCCTGTGTACTACTCGCTTCACAGAATGCGCTTTAACCAGAATAGAAAGAAAACTAATAGGTCCCGGTGCAAAACTGAGGACAAATACATTTAAAGTGCCTAGTTTCATTAAATAGTACCTGCAAAACACTATTCTCAACGTCAACAGTGAAGAGGTGACTCCAGGTGTCTGGCCTTCTAGGTTGAGTTGCAAAGAAAAAGCTATATCTAAGACTGGCCAATAAAAAGAAAAGATTAAAGAGACATTAAACACTGTGAGATAGTAATATAAAATGATAAACCGTAAATATAAAAAGAAAAAAATTCTGCAATTTACTTTCATTATTTATTTTGTCCCTTTTTTTCCTGTAATTCCATTCTGAAATTGTGAGCTTTTCAGGTTCCTGTTATAAATGGAAGTACAGAACACTTATATTTCACACAGCCATTGGCTGCACACTCTAGTGACCTGTTTATCATTGTCCCTACTCGGCCACAGCAGAGAAGGTAACCTAAGTTACAACATGGCAGCTCCCATTGTTTTATAGACACTAAAACTTTACATTTATTTTGTCAGTATTTAAACAGCTAATAAAACCGTAATACATCTACATGTTATTCTCAGACTAATCTTTTCTTTGAATGCATCATTCTATCTAGCGTTTCTTTAGTGTTTAATGTCCCTTTAAGAAAGGCAAAAGAACAGACACTGGACAAAGGAAGATTGGAAAAAAGAGTTATGGAAAGACAAAACTAAGTTTGAGGTGTTCAGATCACAAAGAAGAACATTTGTGAGACACAGAACAAAAGAAATGATGCAGGAGGAGTACCTGAAACCATCTGTCAAGCATGGTGGAGGCAATGTGATGGTCTGGGGGATGCTTTGGTGGTGGTAAATTGGTAGATTTATACAGGGTAAAAGGTTCCTTGAAGAAGGAAGGCTATCTCTCCATTTTGCCATACCATGTGGACAGTGCTTGATTGGAGCCAATTTTTTCCTATAACAGGACAGTGACCCAACCCAAAGCACAGCTGCAAACTATACAATAATTATTTAGGGAATAAGTATTTGACCTTTAATGGAGTGGCCAGATGTCCCCAGATCTCAGCCCTATTGAGCCGTTGTTGGAGCAGCTTGACCGTATGGTACATAAGAAGTGTCCACCAAGCCATTCCAACTTGCGGAGGTGCTTCAGAGAGTATTGGGTGAAATCTCTACAGATAAGTTTAGCAAATTGATAATTAGAATGCCAAAGGTCTGCAAGGTTGTAATTGTTGCATGTGGAGGATTCTTTGACGAAAAGCAAAGTTTGAAGGGCACAATTATTATTTCACTTAATATTCATTATTTCTAACCTTGTCAGTGACTTTCATGTATGTTTTCATGGAAAATAAGGAAATGTCTAAGTGACCCCAAACTTTTTAACGCCAATGTATGTTATATTTCACTTATGTGGATTACAGGTGAGTGTGCATGTATGTTTAGTCTGAGGGATACAGGTGAGTGTGCCTGAGTGTTGTGCCCTAGGGACCCAGGTCAGAGGTGAGTGCATATGTATATGGTATGACCTATCAAACACATGAGCGAGTATGATGCGAATACAAGGAAGTAGAGGCTTTTAACTACCTATTTGATAATGGAGACATATTGTAAACCTAGAGTCATATTGTGAACATAGTAACTACTATTTCTCCAACATTGGTGTGTCCGGTCCACGGCGTCATCCTTACTTGTGGGAATATCTCTTCCCCAACAGGAAATGGCAAAGAGTCCCAGCAAAAGCTGTCCATATAGTCCCTCCTAGGCTCCGCCCACCCCAGTCATTCTCTTTGCCGTTGCACAGGCAACATCTCCACGGAGATGGTTAAGAGTATGTGGTGTTTAGTTGTAGTTTTTTATTCTACTATCAAGAGTTTGTTATTTTAAAATAGTGCTGGTATGTACTATTTACTCTGAAACAGAAAAAGATGAAGAGTTCTGTTTGTGAGAGGAAGATGATTTTAGCAGCAGTAACTAAAATCGTTTGCTGTTTCCACATAGGACTGTTGAGATGAAGTAACTTCAGTTGGGGGAAACAGTTAGCAGACTTTTCTGCTTAAGGTATGACTAGCCAAATTTCTAACAAGACTGTGTAATGCTGGAAGGCTGTCATTTCCCCTCATGGGGACCGGTAAGCCATTTTCTTAGTCTCAAACAGAATAAAGGGCTTAATATGGGCTATAAAACTGGTAGACACTTTTATGGGCAAAATCGATTGCTTTATTTGAGCATTTTATACATGTTTATGTTTGAAATTCACACTTATAAGCTTGGGGAACGTTTTTTAACGTCAGGCACTGAGTTAGACACCTTTCCAGTCAGGAAGGGCCTTCCCAGTTGTAGGCTGAGCCTCATTTTCGCGCCATTACTGCACAGTTACTTTTGAGAGCAAGACATGCAGATGCATGTGTGTGGATCTGAAAGTAGTTGGAAAGGTTCCTAGAAGGCTTCATTTGGTATCGTATTCCCCCCTGGGTTTGGTAAAGTCGCAGCAAAGGCTGTAGCTGGGACTGTAGAGGGGTTAAAACTGTAACCGGCTCCGGTTTCTTTATTTTAAGGGTTAAAGCTCTGAAATTTGGTGTGCAATACTTTTAATGCTTTTAAGACACTGTGGTGAAAATTTGGTAAATTTTGAACAATTCCTTCATACTTTTTCACATATTCAGTAATAAAGTGTGCACTGTTTAAAATTTAAAGAGACAGTAACGTTTTTTTTTTTTAAAACGGTTTTTGTGCTTTATTGACAAGTTTAAGCCTGTTTAACATGTCTGTACCTTCAGATAAGCTATGTTCTATATGTATGAAAGTCAATGTGTCTCCCCCTTCAAAATTGTGTGATAATTGTGCCATAGCGTCCAAACAAAGTAAGGACAGTACTGCCACAGATAGTAAAATTGCCCAAGATGTTTCATCAGATGAAGGGAGTAGACATAGTTCTATATCATCTCCTTCTGTGTCTATGCCAGTTTTGCCCACGCAGGAGGCCCCTAGTACTTCTAGCGCGCCAATGCTTATTACTATGCAACAATTGACGGCAGTAATGGATAACTCCATAGCAAATATTTTATCCAAAATGCCTGCATATCAGAGAAAGCGCGATTGCTCTGTTTTAAACACTGAAGAGCAGGAGGGCGCTGATGATAATTGCTCTGTCATACCCTCACACCAATCTGAAGGGGCCATGAGGGAGGTTTTGTCAGATGGGGAAATTTCAGATTCAGGAAAAATTTCTCAACAGGCTGAATGATGTTGTGACATTTAAATTTAAATTAGAGCATCTCCGCGCACTGCTTAAGGAGGTGTTATCTACTCTGGATGATTGTGACAACCTGGTCATTCCAGAAAAATTATGCAAGATGGACAAGTTCCTAGAGGTTCCGGTGCACCCCAACGCTTTTCCTATACCCAAGCGGGTGGCGGACATAGTGAATAAGGAGTGGGAGAAGCCCGGCATACCTTTTGTCCCCCCTCCTATATTTAAGAAATTATTTCCTATGGTCGACCCCAGAAAGGACTTATGGCAGACAGTTCCTAAGGTCTAAACAAGCGCACTACTATTCCTATCGAGGATAATTGTGCTTTCAAAGATCCTATGGATAAAAAATTGGAGGGTTTGCTTAAAAAGATTTTTGTACAGCAAGGTTACCTCCTGCAACCCATTTCGTGCATTGTTCCTGTCACTACAGCAGCGTGGTTCTGGTTCGAGGAACTAGAAAAGTCGCTCAGTAGAGAGACTCCGTATGAGGAGGTTATGGACAGAGTTCACGCACTCAAGTTGGCTAATTCTTTTATTTTAGATGCCGCTTTGTAATTAGCTAGATTAGCGGCGAAAAATTCAGGGTTTGCAATTGTGGCGCGCAGAGCGCTTTGGCTAAAGTCTTGGTCAGCGGATGTATCTTCCAAGACAAAATTGCTTAATATCCCCTTCAAGGGTAAAACTCTCTTTGGGCCAGAATTGAAAGAGATTATCTCAGACATCACTGGGGGAAAGGGCCACGCCCTCCCACAAGATAGGCGTTTCAAAGCCAAGAATAAGTCTAATTTCCGTTCCTTTCGCAATTTCAGGGATGGACCGGCCTCTAATTCCGCATCCTCTAAACAAGAGGGTAATGCTTCACAAACCAAACCAGCCTGGAAACCGATGCAAGGCTGGAACAAGGGTAAGCAGGCCAAGAAGCCTGCTGCTGCTAACAAAACAGCATGAAGGAGTAGCCCCTGATCCGGGACCGGATCTAGTAGGGGGCAGACTCTCTCTCTTTGCTCAGGCTTGGGCAAGAGATGTTCAGGATCCCTGGGCACTAGAAATAGTCTCTCAGGGTTATCTTCTGGAATTCAAGGAACTACCCCCAAGGGGAAGGTTCCACATGTCTCACTTATCCTCAAACCAAATAAAGAGACAGGCATTCTTACATTGTGTAGAAGACCTGTTAAAAATGGGAGTGATACACCCAGTTCCAACGGCGGAACAGGGAATGGGATTTTACTCAAATCTGTTTGTAGTTCCCAAAAAAGAGGGAACTTTCAGACCAATTCTGGATTTAAAGATCCTAAACAAATTTCTCAGGGTTCCATCGTTCAAAATGGAGACCATTCGAACGATTCTACCTACAATCCAGGAAGGTCAATTTATGACTACCGTGGATCTAAAGGATGCGTATCTACATATTCCTATCCACAAGGATCATCATCCGTTCCTAAGGTTCGCCTTTCTGGACAAACATTACCAGTTTGTGGCCCTCCCATTCGGGTTAGCCACTGCTCCAAGGATTTTCACAAAGGTACTCGGGTCCCTTCTAGCGGTTCTAAGACCAAGGGGCATTGCAGTAGTACCTTGGACGACATTCTGATACAAGCGTCGTCTCTCTCAAAGGCAAAGGCTCACACAGACATCGTTCTGGCCTTTCTCAGATCTCACGGATGGAAGGTGAACATAGAAAAAAAGTTCCCTGTCTCCGTCGACAAGAGTTCCTTTCTTGGGAACAATAATAGATTCTTTAGAAATTAGGATTTTCCTGACAGAAGTCAGAAAGTCAAAACTTCTAAACGCTTGTCAAGTTCTTCATTCTATTCCACGTCCTTCCGTAGCTCAGTGCATGGAAATAGTAGGGTTGATGGTTGCAGCGATGGACATAGTTCCTTTTGCGCAAATTCATCTAAGACCATTACAACTGTGCATGCTGAAACAGTGGAATGGGGACTATACAGACTTGTCTCCAGTGATTCAAGTAGATCAGAAGACCAGAGACTCACTCCGTTGGTGGCTAACCCTGGACCACCTGTCCCAGGGAATGAGCTTCCGCAGACCAGAGTGGGTCATCGTCACAACCGACGCCAGTCTAGCAGGCTGGGGCGCGGTCTGGGAATCCCTGAAAGCTCAGGGACTATGGTCTCGGGAAGAGTCTCTTCTCCCGATAAACATTCTGGAACTGAGAGCGATATTCAATGCTCTCAGGGCTTGGCCTCAACTAGCAAAGGCCAGATTTATAAGATTCCAATCAGACAACATGACGACTGTTGCTTATATCAATCATCAAGGGGGAACAAGGAGTTCCCTGGCGATGAGAGAAGTGACCAAAATAATAGAATGGGCGGAGGATCACTCCTGCCACCTATCTGCGATCCACATCCCAGGAGTGGAAAACTGGGAGGCGGATTATCTGAGTCGTCAGACATTCCATCCGGGGGAGTGGGAACTTCACCCGGAGATCTTTGCCCAATTAACTCAATTATGGGGCATTCCAGACATGGATCTGATGGCGTCTCGTCAGAACTTCAAGGTTCCTTGCTACGGGTCCAGATCCAGGGATCCCAAGGCGACTCTAGTGGATGCACTAGTAGCGCCTTGGACCTTCAACCTAGCTTATGTGTTTCCACCGTTTCCTCTCATTCCCAGGATGGTAGCCAGGATCAAGCAGGAGAGGGCCCCGGTGATCTTGATAGCTCCTGCGTGGCCACGCAGGACTTGGTATGCAGACCTGGTGAATATGTCATCGGCTCCACCATGGAAGCTACCTTTGAGACAGGACCTTCTTGTACAGGGTCCATTCGAACATCCAAATCTGGTCTCCCTCCAGCTGACGGCTTGGAAATTGAACGTTTGATTCTATCAAAGCGTGGGTTTTCAGATTCTGTGATAGATACTCTGGTTCAAGCCAGAAAACCGGTAACTAGAAAAATTTACCATAAAATATGGAAATGATATATCTGCTGGTGTGAATCCAAGGGATTCCTATGGAATAAGATCAAAATTCCTAAGATCCTTTCCTTTCTACAAGAAGGTTTGGATAAAGGATTATCAGCGAGTTCTCTAAAGGGACAGATTTCTGCGTTATCTGTCTTATTACACAAACGACTGGCAGCTGTGCCAGATGTTCAAGCATTTATTCAGGCTCTGGTTAGGATCAAGCCTGTTTACAGACCTTTGACTCCTCCCTGGAGTTTAAATCTAGTTCTTTCAGTTCTACAAGGGGTTCCGTTTGAAGCTTTACATTCCATAGATATTGAGTTGTTATCTTGGAAAGTTTTGTTTTTGGTTGCTATTTCTTCTGCTAGAAGAGTTTCTGAGTTATCTGCTTTGCAGTGTTCTCCGCCCTATCTGGTGTTCCATTCAGATAAGGTTGTTTTGCGTACTAAACCTGGTTTTCTTCCAAAGGTTGTTTCCAACAAAAATATTAACCAGGAGATAGTTGTACCTTCTTTGTGTCCGAATCCAGTTTCAAAGAAGGAACGTTTGTTACACAATTTAGACGTAGTCCGTGCTCTAAAATTCTATTTAGAAGCTACAAAAGAGTTCAGACAAAAATCTTCTCTGTTTGTCGTCTATTCTGGTAAAAGGAGAGGTCAAAAAGCGACTTCTACCTCTATTTCCTTTTGGCTTAAAAGCATCATCCGATTGGCTTACGAGACTGCCGGATGGCAGCCTCCTGAAAGAATCACAGCTCACTCTACTAGGGCTGTGGCTTCCACATGGGCCTTCAAGAACGAGGCTTCTGTTGATCAGATATGTAAGGCAGAGACTTGGTCTTCACTGCACACTTTTGCCAAATTTTACAAATTTTATACTTTTGCTTCTTCGGAGGCTATTTTTGGGAGAAAGGTTTTGCAAGCCGTGGTGCCTTCTGTTTAGGTAACCTAATTTGCTCCCTCCCTTCATCCGTGTCCTAAAGCTTTGGTATTGGTTCCCACAAGTAAGGATGACGCCGTGGACCGGACACACCAATGTTGGAGAAAACAGAATTTATGCTTACCTGATAAATTACTTTCTCCAACGGTGTGTCCGGTCCATGGCCCGCCGTGGTTTTTTAATCAGGTTTGATGAATTATTTTCTCTAACTACAGTCACCACGGCACCCTATAGTTTCTCCTGTTTTTTCCTCCTGTCCGTCGGTCGAATGACTGGGGTGGGCGGAGCCTAGGAGGGACTATATGGACAGTTTTTGCTGGGACTCTTTGCCATTTCCTGTTGGGGAAGAGATATTCCCACAAGTAAGGATGACGCCGTGGACCGGACACACCGTTGGAGAAAGTAATTGATCAGGTAAGCATAAATTCTGTTTTTAGCTTCATGACCCTCCCCCATATATGTACTGTAAGTTATTTGCTTCATGGACGCAACAGAGTTACTAAAGATAGGGACAGAGTTGTTTCTGTCAATAATGGTAACAAGCCTTCTGTAATGATTCTTTGTGATATGTTAATTGGTAACCACAGACAACACCCATTACTACATGTGAACTTCAAAAGCTAAAGAGTTAACACGTTTTGCGAAGGAGCCGTTTCTTGATAGGTTAGAGGACGTTTAAAAGGAAGGTGTGTGTTTAGTAAAAGAATATGCCTAATAACAGCCAGCACGACTGAGAAACACGTAGAAATTCTGTTAGAGAAGAGAGTGCAATAACTCCTTGTTTTTATGAAGTTGCAACTTTTAATAAACCGTTTTTAAGTTTATGTTGCAATTGATCACATCCTCTAAACCACCACCTTCCGGGAAGCAGAGAGTCGCTGACTCTATACCTGGGATCAGTGAGCGCAGACACTGGGAGATCCTAGGAAGCGCTACTAATCACAATTGGGTGCTGCCATACTTGTGAGTACTAAATGTATATTGTACACACTTATCTATAAGTGTAACTGTGCTGCACCAGAAGGCGCCTTCTTTTCTTTTGTATCATTTTGTGAATAGATGTCAAAGGGACAGTCAACACCAGAATTTTTGTTGTTTAAAAAGAAAGATAATCCCTTTATTACCCATTTCCCAATTTTGCATAACCAACAAAGTTATAATAATACACATTCTACCTCTGTGATTATCTTGTATCTAAGCCTCTGCAAACTGCCCCCTTGTTTCAGTTCTTTTGACAGACATGCAGTTTAGCCAATCAGTGCTCAGTCCTAGGTCACTTTACGTGCATGAGCTCAATGTTATCTATATGAAACATGTGAACTAATGCCCTCTAGTGGTCAAAATGTATTCAGATTAGAGGCAGTCTTCAAGGTCTAAGAAATTAGCATATGAACCTCCTAGTTTTAGCTTTCAACTAAGAATACCAAGAGAACAAAGCAAAATTGGTGATAAAAGTAAATTGGGAAGTTGTTTAAAATTGCATGCCCTATTTAAAACATGAAAGTTTTTTTTTTTGGACTTGACTGTCCCTTTAAGACTAAAGTCACACTTAATTCTGAAATGCAACATTCTAAAAAAATAAAGGTCAATGCTTTCTGCACACAAACAATAGTTATAAAACTACGTTTTGGAACTGAAATGATTGTATTACAAAAATTGTCTGTGAACACAATTTAATTTTTTTTTTCTCGAAAAATAGCCAAAAATATTACAGCAGCATTTCTATTTATTTCAGTCATTTACAAAGTTTCCTGAAGCATCCTTAAAAAAAAAATCACTAATTACTAGTAAATTGCCTTTAAAGGGACAGTCTAGGCCAAAATAAACTTTCATGATTCAGATAGAGCATGTAATTTTAAACAATTTTCCAATTTACTTTTATCACCAATTTTGCTTTGTTCTCTTGGTATTCTTAGTTGAAAGCTTAACCTAGGAGGTTCATATGCTAATTTCTTAGACCTTGAAGCCCACCTCTTTCAGATTGCATTTTAACATTTTTTCACCACTGGAGGGTGTTAGTTCACGTATTTCATATAGATAACACTGTGCTCATGCACGAGAAGTTATCTGGGAGCAGGCACTGATTGGCTAGACTGCAAGTCTGTGAAAAGAACTGAAAAAAGGGGCAGTTTGCAGAGGCTTAGATACAAGATAATCACAGAGGTTAAAAGTATATTATTATAATTGTGTTGGTTATGCAAAACTGGGAAATGGGTAATAAATGGATAATCTATCTTTTAAATCAATAACAATTCTGGTGTAGACTGTCCCTTTAAGCCTTAGAATAGAGCTGAGGAAATGTAAAGGGATCATAGGCTGTCCTTAACCCTTGTGGTAGACACTGGTTCAGAACAGTTAAAATGTTCTCAAAATAAAATAATTATGTCATGTCATTAATAATTCATTTTTTTCCCTTTTGTATTTATCAACAGGAGAATTCACAAACCTAAATAATTCTAGTTATAGTCAGAGTGCTGATGTTTCTTTTAATTTTCTTCACATTCAAAGGAGTGACGTTGGAAATTTATGTTCTGAATGTGGTAAATGTTTTACCAAGAAATCATATCTTATTGAGCATCTGAAAATTCATTCAGGAGAGAGAGCTTTTTCATGTTCTGACTGTGGTAAATGTTTTACTCGGAAATCAACTCTTATTAATCATCAGAAAATTCATACAGGAGAGAAAGGGTTTTCATGTTCTCAATGTGGGAAATGTTTTACTCTGAAATCAGATCTTATAAGGCATCAGAAAACTCATGCAGGGGAGAAAGCATTTTCATGTTCTGACTGTGGAAAATGTTTTTCTCTGAAATCAACGCTTATTCATCACCAGAAACTTCATACAGGAGAGAAAGCATTTTCATGTTCTGAATGTGGGAAATGTTTTACTTTGAAATCACATCTTATTACTCATCACAAAATTCATACAGGAGAAAAGCCATTTTCCTGTTCTGTATGTGGCAAAAGTTTTACTCGGAAATCAACTCTTATTCAGCATCAGACAATTCATACAGGAGAGAAAGCATTTTCATGCTCTGACTGTGTAAAATGCTTTACTCTGAAATCACATCTTATTACGCATCAGAAAATTCATACAGGAGAGAAAGGATTTTCCTGTACTGAGTGTGGCAAATGTTTTACTCGGAAATCAACCCTTATTGATCATCAGAAAATTCACACAGGAGAAAAGGCATTTTCATGTTCTGAATGTGGGAAATGTTTTACTCAGAAGTCGCATCTTATTCCTCATCGAAAAGTTCATATTAAAGGAAATAAGGGAAATCAGAGCTTAACCTCTTATACCTAGAGTTGGATCTGTTTAAGTCTCTTTTGCACGTTAAAGTGACATGAAACCCAAGATTTTTCTTTCATTATTCATATAGAGAATACAATTTTGAAAAAGTTTCCAATATACCTCTGTTATCAATTTTGCTTCATTCTCATGTTATTCTTTTTTGAAGAGATACCTAGGTAGGCTGCGTGCACATGCCTGAAGCACTACATGGCAGGAAATAGTCCTGCAATCTAGTGCACTTGATAATGAATAACATTGTTGCAAAACTGCTGCCATATATAGCTGCAGACATGTGCACACCCCAGAGCTTAAAATGTGATAATAAAAGTAAATGAAAATTTGTTTAAAATTGGATGCGCTATCTGAATTAAGAAATAAAAATGTAGGGTTTTATGTCCCTTTAAATGGACATTAAACACTTTGAGATAGCAATATAACATTATTTATATATATATATATATATATATATATATATATTCTGCAATTGTGAGTTTTTCAGTTCCTGTTAGAAATGGAAATGCAGAGCACTGTTATATTCCTCACAGCCATTGGCTGCGCACTCTAGTGACCTATTTATATCTATCCCTAATTGGCCACAGCAGAGAAGGTAACAAAGGGACATGAAACCAAAAAATGTTCTATCATGATTCAGATAGAGAATACAATTTTAAACAACTTTCTAATTTACTTCTATTATCTAATTTAATTATCTTGGTATCATTTGTTAAAGGAGCAGAAATACGCTACTGTTTTCTAACTGAACACATGGGTGAGCCAATGACAATTGTAATATTTCTGCAGCCACCAATCAGCAGCTAGGACATAGGTTCTTTGCTACTCCTGAGCTTACCTGGATAATCCTTTCAGCAAAGAATAACAAGAGAAGGAAGCAAATTAAATAATAGAAGTAAATTAGAAAGTTGTTTAAAATTGTATTCTCTATCTGAATCATGAAAGAAACATTTTGGGTTTAGTGTCCCTTTAAGTTACAACATGGCAATACCCATTGCTTTATAAACACTAAAAGTTTACACTTATTTTGTCAATATATAAACAACAAATTAAATAAAAAATACATCAACATGCTTTTCTCAGACTATTATTTTATTTGAATGCAGCATTCTGTTTAGCATGTATATAGTGTTTAATGTCCATTAGTTATGAGGTGGCCCTGTGTGTTTGTCATTCCTGGGGTTGGTCTAGGGTTCCTATATAGCTTTGAATAGTCAGGTGATCACATGGTATAAATAAAATGTGCATTTACGTGATCAAAGTTATATAAATATACCCAAAGGCCTTTATTTGCATGTTGATAAACCCTTCTTTGAAATGTAGGTACTGTTGAGTGTCTAATAGGTGATCACTGAAATGACAGCATTTCCCTAGCTGGAATTTAAATTGACCAGTTGTATAGCTGTATAAGGTGAGCCCCTACATTAACATCAGAAGTGCAATAGGCCCCAAAAGTCATTGTCAGGATGAATATAGCCCCCTGGCTACATAAAACAATTATGCAGAAATATAACAAAAACTTTTTTTTTACTTTTGATTTTTAATTGATTGATTATATAAATACAATATCTTGTTATGAAGTTTGAACAACTGAGACAATGCAGTAAAAATGTCATGTTACGATATGATGTCATTTTTTTTAAAAAGTCTAAGAAAAAGAAAAAATGCTTAATTATTCTCCATTTTTAAAGGGACATTGTACACCAGATTTTTCTTTGCATAACTGTTTTGTAGATAATCCATTTGTAAAGCCCATCTGTGAGTGTTTTTGTAATAGTTTTGCTTATTTTTTAATAACATTGTGCTGATTTTCAGACTCTTGAATAAGCCCCAAAGTATCAGTTGTGTACTTGCGTTTACAGTCTTCTGCTGTCTTCTATTTGACTATTCTGTCTTTTCATATGCCGGGGAGGGGGGAGTGTCTTCTCTTCTTGTTTTCCCTGCCCCTTTTACTGGGTGTTCTATCTTAACCTTATCAACAGTGCTAAACTTCTAACTAAGTTCTTAAAAGGTTTTATATTGGATGTTTATATCAGTATCTGTTCATTGCATTCGTTACATGCAGTTATATGAAAATTGGTGTATACTGTCCCTTTAACTTATTTTTTAAATGTTTGTTTTAAAAAATTTAATAAACACCCCTTGCTGTAGATCTTGCATGTCATGATATATATGTAAAATAACAGTTTGAATCTACTGGGTCTGCTGATAAAACAATATATAGTTTGTGTGGGTTTCTCACAAAAAAAAAGACTTTGAGTTATACTTAATTGTGAGCAGCATCAAAAAGATCTGAAACTGCTCGGCAAAGGGTGTGAAATAGTTCAGCAGCTAAGGGGTGAAAGGGACATTATAACACTTACATTACTATACATTGTTCAGTTGCATGTATTAAAACTATTTTGCAATATGCTCTTATTTATTTTGTCCCCTCTTACTGTGATGTCACTGAAAATGTTGGGCTTTCCAATTCTCATCAGTTTCTATAAAGTATTGTGAGCTGTCGTGTTAAAAACTATTGGCTAGGTTACGAGTTTTGCGTTATACTGAAAAAGCAGCGTTATCAGGTTATAACGCTGCTTTTTCACTACCGCTGCAGATTTAGGGGTACCCGCACACTTTTTTGGCCTTACCGCAAATTAACTTACGCAATTTGCATATAGTCTATTTTCAATGGGACTGTAATAGCGCCAGTATTACGAGCTTGTCCTGGGAGGTCAAAAAGTGAGCGGTACACCCTATCCCGTCAAGATTCGTACCGCATTTTAAAGTCAGTAGTTATGAATTTTACACTACAAAGCCGTAGCATAAAACTCATAACTAAAGTGCTAAAAAATACACTAACACCCATAAACTATCTATTAACCCCTAAACCAAGGCCCTCCCACATCGCAAACACTAAAATTAAATTATTAACCCCTAATCTGCCGCTCCGGACATCGCCACCACTATAATAAACATATTAACTCCTAAACCGTCGCACTCCTGCATCGCAAACACTAGTTAAATATTATTAACCCCTAATCTGCTATCTCTAACATCACCGCCACCTACCTACATTTATTAACCCCTAATCTGCCGCCCCCAACGTCGCCGCCACTATATTATATTTATTAACCCCTAAACCTAAGTCCAACTCTAACACCCCCTAACTTAAATATAATTAAAATAAATAGAATGCAAGCTCAATCCTATTGGCTGATTGGATCAGCCAATAGGATTGAAGTTCAATCACCAATAGGATTTTTTCAACCTTAATTCCGATTAGCTGAAATAATTCTATCAGCCAATCGGAATCTAAGGGACGCCATCTTGGATGACGTCACTTAAAGGTACCTTCATTCAGCAAGAAGACGTCGATTGAAGAGGATGCTCCACGCCGGATGTCTTGAAGATGGAGCCGCTCCGCATCGGAAGGATGAAGATAGAAAATGCCGTCTGGGTGAAGACTTCTGCCCATCTGGAGGACCACTTCTGCTGGCTTCGTTGAGGACATCTTTCCGCTTGGATGAAGACTTCTCCCGGTAAATGGATCTTCGGGGGTTAGCGTTAGGATTTTTTAAGGGTTTATTGGGTGGGTTTTATTTTTAGGTTAGGGCTTTGGGCAGCAATAGAGCTAAATGCCTTTTTAAGGGCAATGCCCATCCAAATGCCCTTTTCAGGGCAATGGGGAGTTTAGGTTTTTTTAGTTAGGGTTTTATTTGGGGGGTTGGTTGTGTGGGTGGTGGGTTTTACTGTTGGGGGGGTTGTTTGTAAAAAAATAACATGTAAAAGAGCTGATTTCTTTGGGGCAATGCCCCGCAAAAGGCCCTTTTAAGGGCTATTGGTAGTTTGGTTTAGGCTAGGGTTTTTTTTTTATTTTTGAGGGGCTTTTTTATTTTGATAGGGCTATTAGATTAGGTGTAATTAGTTTAAAGATCTTGTAATTTGTTTTTTATTTTCTGTAATTTAGTGTTTGTTTTTTGTAATTTAGCTAATTTTATTGAATTTAGTTAATTGTATTTAATTTAGGGAATTTATTTAATTGTAGTGTAGTGTTAGTGTAACTTGGGTTAGGTTTTATTTTACAGGTAAATTAGTATTTATTTTAGCTAGGTAGTTAGTAAATAGTTTATAACTATTTAGTAACTATTCTACCTAGTTAAAATAAATACAAACTTGCCTGTAAAATAAAAATAAACCCTAAAATAACTACAATGTAACTATTAGTTATATTGTAGCTAGCTTAGGGTTTATTTTATAGGTAAGTATTTAGTTTTAAATAGGAATAATTTAGGTAATAATTGTAGGTTTTATTTAGATTTATTTTAATTATATTTAAGTTAGGAGGTGTTAGGGTTAGACTTAGGTTTAGGGGTTAATAAATATAATATAGTGGTGGCGACATTGGGGACGGCAGATTAGGGGTTAATACATGTAGGTAGGTGGCGGCGATGTTACGGGCGGCAGATTATGGGGTTAATATTTAACTAGTGTTTGCAATGTGGGAGTACAGAGGTTTAGGGGTTAATATGTTTATTATAGTGGGGGCGGCAGATTAGGGGTTAATAACTTTATATAGGTGTTGGCAATGTTGTGGGCAGCAGATTAGGGGTTAATAAATATAATATAGGTGTTGGCGATGTTGGGGGCAGCAGATTAGGGGTTCATAAGTATAATGTAGGTGGTGGCGATGTCCGGAGAGGCAGATTAGGGGTTAATAAGTATAATGTAGGTGGCGGCGATGTTGGGGGCAGCAGATTAGGGGTTAATAAGTGTAAGATTATGGGTGTTTAGACTCGGGGTTCATGTTAGGGTGTTAGGTGTAAACATAAATTTCGTTTCCCCATAGGAATCAATGGGGCTGCGTTACTGATCTTTACTCTGCTTTTTTTTGCAGGTGTTAGACTTTTTCTCAGCCGGCTCTCCCCATTGATGTCTATGGGGAAATCGTGCACAAGCACGTACAACCAGCTCACCACTGACTTAAGCAGCGCTGGTATTGGAGTGCGGTATGGAGAACAATTTTGCTCTATGCTCACTTCTTGCCTGTTAATGCCAGGTTTGTAAAAACCTGTTATACCAGCGCTGTAGGTAAGTGAGCGGTGAGAATAAAGTGCAAGTTAGTACCTCACCCCTCTTACCGCAAAACTCATAATCTAGCCGTAAGTCTTTCTTATCTAATCTCTCCTGCTGAGGATAATAAGTGACAGTGTGTATACAATCTGTGTGGAATATAGAGACTTTAAACCCTGTTAAATAGTTACTTTAACATCACACGCAGTCCATAATTGTCCTCAGCAGATGAGATTAGGGGAACCTAGAGAGTAATTTATATAGAAACTAAAATTTTACACTTATTTCTTAGTATTTCTCTTTTGAGAACCTGCAGTCTGAGCTGGGCGAACGGCTTGATAAATTGAGCCCTGAGTATCGCAGTGCACTGGGACACTTTAAAATGTTTGTGGGACTTTCTCCAGTGTAAAGTGATGTGAATTAATGGGATTATGGTGTATAACATAACATGTTCCTTTCGATAGTTCTCATTAAAATGTAAAACCTTATATTTGCAAAATAAATCATGTTTTTAACAAATAAAACTGAAAGTTTTGATGATATGCACTGACATCATCTCAATATAATATCAGTAAGTTCAGCTCATAGGCCTCCTCCGAGGCGGCGGACATCAATCCGCCCAATCGTGTACGATCGGGTTGATTGACACCCCCTGCTAGCAGCTAATTGGCCACGTTTCTGCAGGGGGCGGCATTGCACAAGCAGTTCACTAGAACTGCTTGTGCAATGATAAATGCAGACAGCGTATGTAGCGAATCATGTCCGCGAGAAATTGATAAATCGGCCCCTATAAGGCTATGGATTGTGCACATTATAGTGGAGAATTATATTCTGTGCATGTTACAGTTTTTAGTAATTACAGGTAGCCCTCATTTTACGCCGGGGTTAGGTTCCAGAAGGAATGGTTGTAAATCGAAACTGTTGTAAATTGAAACCCAGTTTATAATGTAAGTCAACGGGAAGTGAGGGAGTTAGGTTCCAGGCCCCTCTCAAAATTGTCATAAGTAAAACCTAATCCATTATTTTTAAAGCTTTGAAATGAAGACTTTAAATGCAAAACCGCATTATAAACCTAATAAAATAATCACAACACAGACTTATTTTGCATTTTTCTGCAAACAGTTCTTTCTATGCATTCCAATCTGGACTTATTTATAGACCGGAAGATCTTGTTCCTTTGAAATCTGCTCGATAGCTCAGGTCTGGTTAACCCGATTAATTTCAGCTTGCTTGGATTTGCTGCAACACAAGCGGACAAAAAGGTTGTTATTCTGAAACAGTGCAAATTGAACCGTTGTAAACCGAGGGGCACCTGTACTGTGCTATTTACATCAGTTTTCTGCTGGCCCTTAGATGATTTATTACTCACATTTATGCTGAAACAGGAACTGCTGATACAATTGTATGACACTGTGGTTTTAAGTCAGTTAAATAATCAATATAAACGTGTAAAATAATAAAAGATAGAAATATTAGGCTTTAAAAAAACAACTAAATCAACCTAAATGTAGAGACAAAGGATTGCCACTAGGTGGAGTAACAATATCAAAAAGCAGTAATCCTAAGAGCTATAGAAAGGCATTACTAAGCTTGCATAAGGGGCTAATTAAAAAATGGTTGACACTGAGTTTTGAATGTTTGTGGGCAAACGTTTTTATTAATTGGGAGTGCTGTTAACGTTTTGTGGGCAATAACGTTTTTTGGGCAAACTTTATTGAGGGTTTGAAACCGCTCTGGTGCGGTTCTTTGAGGCTGTAGAGACATCGAGTGAGATGGGCGGGGCCTATTTTCGTGCCTCAGATGCGCAGTTGTTTTCACTCAGCAAGCAGCAAGCTCCAACTCCTGAGGGCCCTTGTGGATGTTTTGGGCCATCTATCAGCAATCTATATCCCAGGAGTGGAGAACTGGGAAGCGGATTTTCTAAGTCGTCAGACTTTTCATCCGGGGGAGTGGAAACTCCATCCGGAGGTGTTTGCACAATTGATTCAGCAATGGGGCACACCTGAATTGGATCTGATGGCGTCTCGTCAGAACGCCAAACTTCCTTGTTACTGGTCTAGGTCAAGGGATCCTCAGGCAGTACTGATAGATGCTCTAGCAGTACCCTGGTCGTTCAACCTGGCTTATGTGTTTCCACCATTTCCTCTCCTTCCTCGTTTGATTGCCAGAATCAAACAGGAGAGAGCTTCAGTGATTTTGATAGCACCTGCGTGGCCACGCAGGACTTGGTATGCAGACCTGGTGGACATGTCATCTCTTCCACATGGTCTCTGCCACTGAGACAGGACCTTCTGGTTCAAGGTCCGTTCCAGCATCCAAATCTAGTTTCTCTGTGGCTGACTGCTTGGAGATTGAACGCTTGATTTTATCCAAGCGGGGTTTCTCTGAGTCGGTCATAGATACCTTGATTCAGGCTCGAAAGCCTGTCACTAGGAAAATTTATCATAAGATATGGCGTAAATATCTTTATTGGTGCGAATCCAAAGGCTACTCATGGAGTAAGATCATGATTCCTAGGACTTTGTCCTTTCTCCAAGAAGGATTGGAGAAGGGGCTATCAGCTAAGCTAGTTCCTTAAAGGGACAGATATCTGCTTTATCAATTGTACTGCACAAGCATCTGGCAGATGTTCCAGACATTCAGTCGTTCTGTCAGGCTTTAGTTAGAATCAAGAAATCCAGAGAGGGAACAAAAAAACAGCGCTCCAAGCCCAGAAAAAAGTAAAAAGTTCAGCTTTATTCCAACATGATTAAAAACATGCAAAAAGTGGTCAGCACAGTTGTGCAAAATAGCAGTGATCAAGTGCGTGAAGCACAAAACGTTTGCTGTTTTTTGCACCTGTTCTTTTACTTGTATTTTGCACAACTGTGCTGACCACTTTTTACAAATTTTGCATGTTTTTAATCATGTTGGAATAAAGCTGAACTTTTTACTTTTTTCTGGGCTTGGAGCGCTGTTTTTTTGTTCCCTCTCTGGATTTCCTGTGATCATGGGTGTGTGTGCAGACACACAGGGAACAATGGCTGCCGTCTGGAATCTACTATAAAAGATAGAGTTATCCCACTGTGGAAATTAACTTTATACCCTCTCTCTATTTTGTGCCTAACTCACACCTTTAAAGAATCATCTAACTTCCCCAAGGGTGCTCCGTTGTGCAGGTTTGTTTGTTACTTTTAGTTAGAATCAAGCCTGTGTTTAAACCTGTTGCTCCGCCATGGAGTTTGAATTTAGTTCTTAAAGTTCTTCAAGGGGTTCCGTTTGAACCTATGCATTCCATAGATATTAAGCTTCTATCTTGGAAAGCTCTGTTTTTAGTTGCTATCTCTTCGGCTCAAAGAGTTTCTGAACTATCTGCATTGCAATGCGACTCGATTTATCTTGTTTTCCATGCTGATAAGGTGGTTTTGCGTACCAAACCTGGATTCCTTCCTAAGGTTGTTACTAATAGGAATATTAATCAGGAAATTGTTGTTCCTTCTCTGTGTCCTAATCCTTCCTCTAAGAAGGAGCGTCTGTTGCACAACTTGGACGTGGTTCGTGCTTTGAAGTTTTACTTGCAAGCAAACAAAGATTTCCGTCAAACATCTTCTTTGTTTGTTGTCTATTCTGGAAAACGTAGAGGTCAAAAAGCTACAGCTACCTCTCTTTCTTTTTGGCTGAAAAGCATCATCCATTTGGCATACGAGACTGCTGGACAGCAACCTCCTGAAAGGATTACAGCTCACTCTACTAGAGCGGTGGCTTCCACTTGGGCTTTTAAAAATGATGCTTCTGTTGAACAGATTTGTAAGGCTGCAACTTGGTCTTCGCTTCATACCTTTTCCAAATTTTACAAATTTGATACTTTTGCTTCTTCGGAGGCTATAGCAGTGGTGCCTTCTGTTTAACCATCTGTCTTGTCCCTCCCATTCTTCTGTGTCCTGTAGCTTTGGTATTGTATCCCACAAGTAAAGGATGAATCCGTGGACTCGTCGTACCTTATAGAAGAAAAACATAATTTATGTAAGAACTTACCTGATAAATTCATTTCTTTCATATTAGCAAGAGTCCATGAGCTATTGACGTATGGGATATACATTCCTACCAGGAGGGGCAAAGTTTCCCAAACCTCAACATGCCTACAAATACACCCCTCACCACACCCACAAATCAGTTTAACGAATAGCCAAGAAGTGGGGTGATAAGAAAAAAGTGCGAAAGCATAAAAAATAAGGAATTGGAATAATTGTGCTTTATACAAAAAAATCATAACCACCACAAAAAGGGTGGGCCTCATGGACTCTTGCTAATATGAAAGAAATGAATTTATCAGGTAAGTTCTTACATAAATTATGTTTTCTTTCATGTAATTAGCAAGAGTCAATGAGCTAGTGACGTATGGTATAATGACTACCCAAGATGTGGATCTTTCCACGCAAGAGTCACTAGAGAGGGAGGGATAAAATAAAGACAGCCAATTCCACTGAAAAATAATCCACACCCAAAATAAAGTTTAAATTTTATAATGAAAAAAATTGAAAATATAAGCAGAAGATTCAAACTGAAACAGCTGCCTGAAGTACTTTTCTACCAAAAACAGCTTCAGAAGAAGAAAACACATCAAAATGGTAGAATTTAGTAAAAGTATGCAAAGAAGACCAAGTTGCTGCTTTGCAAATCTGATCAACCGAAGCTTCATTCCTAAACACCCAGGAAGTAGAAACTGACCTAGTAGAATGAGCTGTAATCCTTTGAGGCAGAGTTTTACCCGACTCGACATAAGCATGATGAATTAAAGATTTCAACCAAGATGCCAAAGAAATGGCAGAGGCCTTCTGACCTTTCCTAGAACCGGAAAAGATAACAAATAGACTAGAAGTCTTTTGGAAATTCTTAGTAGCTTCAACATAATATTTCAAAGCTCTAACTACATCCAAAGAATGCAATGATTTCTCCTTAGAATTCTTAGGATTAGGACATAATGAAGGAACCACAATTTCTCTACTAATGTTGTTGGAATTCACAACCTTAGGTAAAAATTCAAAAGAAGTTCGCAACACCGCTTTATCCTGATGAAAAATCAGAAAAGGAGACTCACAAGAAAGAGCAGATAATTCAGAAACTCTTCTGGCAGAAGAGATGGCTAAAAGGAACAAAACTTTCCAAGAAAGTAATTTAATGTCCAACGAATGCATAGGTTCAAACGGAGGACCTTGAAGAGCCCCCAGAACCAAATTCAAACTCCAAGGAGGAGAAATTGACTTAATGACAGGTTTTATACGAACCAAAGCTTGTACAAAACAATGAATATCAGGAAGATTAGCAATCTTTCTGTGAAAAAGAACAGAAAGAGCAGAGATTTGTCCTTTCAAGGAACTTGTAGACAAACCTTTCTCCAAACCATCCTGAAGAAACTGTAAAATTCTCGGAATTCTAAAAGAATGCCAGGAAAAATGATGAGAAAGACACCAAGAAATATAAGTCTTCCAGACTCTATAATATATCTCCCTAGATACAGATTTACGAGCCTGTAACATAGTATTAATCACAGAGTCAGAGAAACCTCTTTGACTAAGAATCAAGCGTTCAATCTCCATACCTTTAAATTTAAGGATTTGAGATCCTGATGGAAAAAAGGACCTTGCGACAGAAGGTCTGGTCTTAACGGAAGAGTCCACGGTTGGCAAGAGGCCATCCGGACAAGATCCGCATACCAAAACCTGTGAGGCCATGCTGGAGCTACCAGCAAAACAAACTAGCATTCCTTCAGAATCTTGGAGATTACTCTTGGAAGAACTAGAGGCGGAAAGATATAAGCAGGATGATACTTCCAAGGAAGTGACAATGCATCCACTGCTTCCGCTTAAGGATCCCTGGATCTGGACAGATACCTGGGAAGTTTCTTGTTTAGATGAGAGGCCATCAGATCTATTTCTGGAAGTCCCCACATTTGGACAATCTGAAGAAATACCTCTGGGTGAAGAGACCATTCGCCCGGATGCAACGTTTGGCGACTGAGATAATCTGCTTCCCAATTGTCTATACCTGGGATATGAACCGCAGAAACTAGACAGGAGCTGGATTCCGCCCAAACCAGAATTCGAGATACTTCTTTCATAGCCAGAGGGCTGTGAGTCCCTCCTTGATGATTGATGTATGCCACAGTTGTGATATTGTCTGTCTGAAAACAAATGAACGACTCTCTCTTTAGAAGAGGCCAAGACTGAAGAGCTCTGAAAATTGCACGGAGTTCCAAAATATTGATCGGTAATCTCACCTCCTGAGATTCCCAAACCCCTTGTGCCGTCAGAGACCCCCACACAGCTCCCCAACCTGTAAGACTTGCATCTGTTGAGATTACAGTCCAGGTCGGGAGAACAAAAGAAGCCCCCCGAACTAAACGATGGTGATCTGTCCACCACGTCAGAGAGTGTCGTACAATCGGATTCAAAGATATTAATTGAGATATCTTTGTGTAATCCCTGCACCATTGGTTCAGCATACAGAGCTGAAGAGGTCGCATGTGAAAACGAGCAAAGGGCATCGCGTCTGATGCAGCAGTCATAAGACCTAGAATTTCCATGCATAAGGCTACCGAAGGGAATGATTGTGACTGAAGGTTTCGACAAGCTGATATCAATTTTAGACGTCTCTTGTCTGTCAAAGATAGAGTCATGGATACTAAATCTATCTGGAAACCCAAAAAGGTTACCCTTGTCTGAGGAATCAATGAACTTTTTAGTAAATTGATCCTCCAACCATGATCTTGAAGAAACATCACAAGTCGATTCGTATGAGATTCTGCTAAATGTGAAGACTGAGCAAGTACCAAGATATCGTCCAAATAAGGAAATACCACAATACCATGTTCTCTGATTACAGACAGAAGGGCACCGAGAACCTTTGTAAAAAATTCTTGGAGCTGTTGCTAGGCCAAACGGCAGAGCCACAAACTGGTAATGCTTGTCTAGGAACGAAAATCTCAGAAACTGATAGTGATCTGGATGAATCGGAATATGCAGATATGCATCCTGTAAATCTATTGTAGACATATAATGCCCTTGCTGAACAAAAGGCAGGATAGTCCTTACAGTTACCATTTTGAATGTTGGTATCCTTACATAACGATTCAATATTTTTAGATCCAGAACTGGTCTGAAGGAATTCTCCTTCTTTGGTACAATGAAGAGATTTGAATAAAACCCCAGCCCCTGTTCCAGAACTGGAACTGGCATAATTACTCCAGCCAACTCTAGATCTGAAACACATTTCAGAAATGCTTGAACCTTCGCTGGATTTACTGGGACACGGGAAAGAAAAAATCTCTTTGCAGGAGGCCTTATCTTGAAGCCAATTCTGTACCCTTCTGAAACAATATTCTGAATCCAAAGATTGTGAACGGAATTGATCCAAATTTCTTTGAAAAAACGTAATCTGCCCCCTACCAGCTGAGCTGGAATGAGGGCCGCACCTTCATGTGGACTTAGGAGCTGGCTTTAATTTTCTAAAAGGCTTGGATTTATTCCAGACTGGAGATGGTTTCCAAACTGATACCGCTCCTGAGGATGAAGGATCAGGCTTTTGTTCCTTATTGTGACGAAAGGAACGAAAACGATTATTAGACCTAAATTTACCTTTAGATTTTTTATCCTGTGGTAAAAAAGTTCCTTTCCCTCCAGTAACAGTTGAGATAATAGAATCCAACTGAGAACCAAATAATTTATTACCCTGGAAAGAAAGGGAAAGCAGAGTAGACTTAGAAGACATATCAGCATTCCAAGTTTTAAGCCATAAAGCTCTTCTAGCTAAAATAGCTAGAGACATATACCTGACATCAACTCTAATGATATCAAAGATGGCATCACAAATAAAATGATTAGCATGTTGAAGAAGAAGAATAATGCTATGAGAATTATGATCTGTTACTTGTTGCGCTAAAGCTTCCAACCAAAAAGTTGAAGCTGCAGCAACATCCGCCAAAGATATAGCAGGTCTAAGAAGATTACCTGAACACAAGTAAGCTTTTCTTAGAAAGGATTCAATTTTCCTATCTAAAGGATCCTTAAAGGAAGTACCATCTGCCGTAGGAATGGTAGTACGCTTAGCAAGAGTAGAGACAGCCCCATCAACCTTAGGGATTTTGTCCCAGAATTCTAATCTGTCAGATGGCACAGGATATAATTGCTTAAAACGTTTAGAAGGAGTAAATGAATTACCCAAATTATTCCATTCCCTGGAAATTACTTCAGAAATAGCACCAGGAACATGAAAAACTTCTGGAATAACTACAGGAGATTTAAAAACCTTATCTAAACGTTTAGATTTAGTATCAAGAGGACCAGAATCCTCAATTTCTAATGCAATTAGGACTTCTAATTCCATTTTAAATAAATATGAAGATTTATCAGCATCAACCTCTGAGACAGAATCCTCTGAACCAGAAGAACCATTATCAGAATCAGAATGATGATGTTCATTTAAAAATTCATCTGAAAAATGAGAAGTTTTAAAAGACTTTTTACGTTTACTAGAAGGAGGAATAACAGACATAGCCTTCTTAATGGATTTAGAAACAAAATCTCTTATGTTATCAGGAACACTCTGAGTATTAGATGTTGATGGAACAGCAACAGGTAATGTAACTTTACTAAAGGAAATATTATCTGCATTAACAAGTTTGTCATGACATTCAATACAAACAGCTGGAGGAACAGCTACCAAAAGTTTACAGCAGATACACTTAGCTTTGGTAGCTCCAGCACCAGGCAGCGATTTTCCAGAAGTATCTTCTGACTCAGCTTCAACATGGGACATCTTGCAATATGTAATAGAAAAAACAACATATAAAGCAAAATTGATCAACTTCCTTAAATGACAGTTTCAGGAATGGGAAAAAATGCCAGTGAACAAGCTTCTAGCAACCAGAAGCAATAAAAAATGAGACTTAAATAATGTGGAGACAAAAGTGACGCCCATATTTTTTTAGCGCCAAATAAGACGCCCACATTATTTGGCGCCTAAATGCTTTTGGCGCCAAAAATGACGCCACATCCGGAACGCCAACATTTTTGGCGCAAAAGAACGTCAAAAATGACGCAACTTCCGGCGACACGTATGACGCCGGAAATAGAAAAAAATGTTTGCGCCAAGAATGACGCAATAAAATGAAGCATTTTCAGCCCCCGCGAGCCTAACAGCCCACAGGGAAAAGTCAAATTTTAAGGTAAGAAAAAAATTGTTTTACTCAAATGCATTATCCCAAATATGAAACTGACTGTCTGAAAATAAGGAATGTTGAACATCCTGAGTCAAGGCAAATAAATGTTTGAATACATATATTTAGAACTTTATAAAAAAGTGCCCAACCATAGCTTAGAGTGTCACAGAAAATAAGACTTACTTACCCCAGGACACTCATCTACATGCTGTAGAAAGCCAAACCAGTACTGAAACGAAAATCAGCAGAGGTAATGGTATATATATATAAGAGTATATCGTCGATCTGAAAAGGGAGGTAAGAGATGAATCTCTACCACCGATAACAGAGAACCTATGAAATAGACCCTGTAGATGGAGATCATTGAATTCAAATAGGCAATACTCTCCTCACATCCCTCTGACATTCACTGCACGCTGAGAGGAAAACCGGGCTCCAACCTGCTGCGGAGCGCATATCAACGTAGAATCTAGCACAAACTTACTTCACCACCTCCATAGGAGGCAAAGTTTGTAAAACTGATTTGCGGGTGTGGTGAGGGGTGTATTTGTAGGCATTTTGAGGTTTGGGAAACTTTGCCCCTCCTGGTAGGAATGTATATCCCATACGTCACTAGCTCATGGACTCTTGCTAATTACATGAAAGAAAGTAAATTTATGCTTACCTGATAAATTAATTTCTTCTATGGTACGACGAGTCCACGGCCCGCCCTGTCATTTTAAGACAGATTATATTTTTTTTATTTTAAACTTCAGTCACCTCTGCACCTTTTAGTTTCTCCTTTTTCTTCCTGTACCTTCGGTCGAATGACTGGGGGGTGGAGCTAAGGGAGGAGCTATATAGACAGCTCTGCTGTGGTGCTCTTTGCCACTTCCTGTTAGCAGGAGGATAATATCCCACAAGTAAAGGATGAATCCGTAGACTCGTCGTACCATAGAAGAAATTAATTTATCAGGTAAGCATAAATTTACTTTTTTTAAAGTTTCATTAGTTGTTGAAAAAGTGACAAAATAAGTGTAAAGTGTTAGTGTTTAGAAAACAATGAGAGCTGCTATATTGTAACTTAGGTTACTTTCTCTGCTGTGACCAATTAGGGACAGTTATAAAAAGGTCACTAGAGTGTGCAGCCAATAGCTGTGTAGAATATAACAACGTTCTGTACTTCCATTTCTAACAGGAACTGAAAAGTTTATAATTTCAGAATAGAATTACAGGAAATGGACAAAATAAATAATTAAAGTATATTGCAAAGTTTTTTTTTTTTTATATACAATTTATCATTTTAGATTACCATCTCACAGTGCTTAATGTCCCTTTAATACCCCATGGCAATATGTTACACATATAATAGAAAATGCAGTGTTACTTATTTTTAGCCATATTTGTAATGCATAGAGGCATATGAGGTCCTTTACATTTAGCTGACATTTAGGGAACTTAGGAAAAAATATTTAAAGGGACACTGAACCCCTTTTTTTGTGATTCAGATAGTGCATGCAATTTTAAGCAACTTTCTAATTAACTCCTATTATCAAATTTTCTTCATTCTCTTGGTATCTTTATTTGAATGTAAGTTTAGATGCCGGCACATTTTTGGTGAATAACCTGGGTTCTTTTTGCTGATTGGTGGATAAATTCACACACCAATAAACAAGTGCTGTCCAGGTTCTGAACCAAAAATTGCCTGGCTCCTTAGCTTAGATGCCTTCTTTTTCAAATAAAGATAGCAAGAGAACAAATATAATTTGATAATAGGAGTAAATTAGAAAGTTGCTTAAAATTGCATGCTCTATCTGAATCTCGAAAGAAAAAATGTAGCTTCAGTGTCACTTTAACATTTAAGTATCCTGTATTTTTGTATATATTTTACTGGATAGCCTGCTAAAATATTGAACTGTCAGTTGAATACTGGACTTTTGGCAACCCTATGTATCCCTGCTGCCTCTTTATCAGCTACATCTGCAAGTTTAGTTTTTACTTAAAGCAGTATTTCTGTAATTAATTGCATACAATTATGTTGAAACCTATGAGATCTCCACAATAAGGGCTAGATTACAAGTGAGGCACAAACGTAAAGTAAAACATTTTATTTTCAACTTGTAATACCAGCGCAATCCGACTAGTGCAAAAATGAAAACTATGTATTTACTGTAAATATTTCAGATTCCAATGTTGTGTACATAGGGAAATATGTTCTAAGTATTTATAAATAGATATTCCTATATATATCTTTCTATACCTATATATAATTATATATATATATATATATATATATATATATATATATATATATATATATATATATATAGTTATAAATACATATTTGTTTAATAAACCATCAGATATATGTAGAAATATTTAATTATGAATAAGTAGATCATATGTAAAAAACATTGGAAAATTAAGTATTCCTATATTCATGTCAGGTTAGCCCTAATGAGAATATGCTATGTTGTTTGCAAGATATTGAGGTGTTAGTTTTTTTTTTTTTCCCTATGGCATGTAGAGTCCACAACGTCATTCCAATTACTAGTGGGATATTCAACTCATGGCCAGCAGGAGGAGGCAAAGAGCATCCCAGCAGAGCTGTTAAGTGTAACTTCCCTTACCCATAATCCCCAGTCATTCTCTTTGCCTCTGTCAATGGAGGATGTGTGAAGTTGGTGTCTGAAGATATTTAATCTTTTTATGGGTACTTTTCCCTGCAAGCAAGAGTTTGGGGCTTTGCTGTGTCCATGTCGATCTCTTTAGTAAGAGTAATGGTGGCTTTTAGCAGTTAGAAGGCAGCAAGGTAGGCTTTGCTTAACTTCTAACATCAGAGCTAACCCCTTTATATAAAACCAGAGTTGGTTACTCTGTTTTCTTTTTCTACAAGTCCCTGTTAGCGGCCAGATGAGGATATCAGACCTGCTGCTGCTGTGCCTGCTCCACAGCAGAAGTTTCCCTGGAGGTTAAGTCCTTTTATAAATGCATATTTCTCTGGAAAATAGCATGAAGCAGGACTAAGAGATTCAGAGACCTGTGATCTTCTAAAGGGGTTTGTATATTTAATAACATAATTTATGTAAAAACTTACCTGATAAATTCATTTCTTTCATATTAGCAAGAGTCCATGAGCTAGTGACGTATGGGATATACATTCCTACCAGGAGGGACAAAGTTTCCCAAACCTTAAAATGCCTATAAATACACCCCTCACCACACTCACAATTCAGTTTAACGAATAGCCAAGAAGTGGGGTGATAAGAAAGGAGCGAAAGCATCTAAAATAAGGAATTGGAATAATTGTGCTTTATACAAAAAAATCATAACCACCACAAAAAGGGTGGGCCTCATGGACTCTTGCTAATATGAAAGAAATGAATTTATCAGGTAAGTTCTTACATAAATTATGTTTTCTTTCATGTAATTAGCAAGAGTCCATGAGCTAGTGACGTATGGGATAGCAGATACCCAAGATGTGGAACTTCCATGCAAGAGTCACTAGAGAGGGAGGGATAAAATAAAGACAGCCAATTCCGCTGAAAAATTAATCCACTACCCAAATCAAAAGTTTCAATTTTTATAATGAAAAAAAATTAAATTATAAGCAGAAGAATCAAACTGAAACAGCTGCCCGAAGTACTATTCTACCAAAAACTGCTTCTGAAGAAGAGAAAACATCAAAATGGTAGAATTTAGTAAAAGTATGCAAAGAAGACCAAGTTATTGCTTTGCAAATCTGATCAACAGAAGCTTCATTCTTAAAAGTCCAGGAAGTAGAAACTGACCTAGTAGAATGAGCCGTAACCCTCTGAGGCGGGGATTAACCCGACTCCAAATAAGCATGATGAATCAAAAGCTTTAACCAAGATGCCAAAGAAATGGCAGAAGCCTTCTGACCTTTCCTAAAACCAGAAAAGATAACAAATAGACTAGAAGTCTGTCTGAAATCTGAGTAGCTTCAACATAATATTTCAAAACTCTTACCACATCCAAAAAATGTAAGAATCTTACCAAAGAATTCTTAGGATTAGGACACAAGGAAGGGACAATAATTCCTCTACTAATGTTGTTAGAATTCACAACTTTAGGTAAAAATTGAAATGAGGACAGCAAAAACCAACTTATCCTGATGAAAAATCAGAAAAAGGAGATTCACAAGAAAGAACAGATAATTCAAAAACTGTTCTAGCTGAAGAGATGTCTAAAAAGAACAATACTTTCCATGAAAGTAATTAATGTCCAAAGAAAGCATATGCTCAAACAGAAGAGCCTGTAAAGCCTTCAGAACCAAATTAAGACTCCAAGGAGGAGAAATTGGCTTAATGACAGGCTTGATACGAACCAAAGCCTGAACAAAATAATGAATATCAGAAAGATTTAGCAATTCTTACTGTGAAACAGCACAGGAAAAGCAGAGATTTGTCCTTTCAAGGAACATGCAGACAAAACCTTATGAAGAAACTATAAAAACCTAGGAATTCTAAAATAATGCCAAGAGAATTCATAAGAAGAGCATCATGAGATGTAGATCTTCCAAACTCGATAATAAATCCTACTAGACACAGATTTACGAGCCTGCAACATAGTATAAATCACTGAGTCAGAGAAACTTCTATGACTAAGTACTAAGCGTTAAATTTTCATACCATCAAATTAATAATTTGAATTCCTGATGAAAAAAACGAATGTTAAGATACAAGGTCTGGCCTTAATGGAAGTAGCCAAGATCGGCAACTGGACATCCGAACAAGAACCATATACCAAAACCTGTGTGGCCATGCTGGAGCCACAAGCCACACCAAAGATTGCTCTCTGATGATTTTGAAAATCACTCTTAAAAGAAGAACCAGAGATGAAAAAATATAGGCAGATTGATAATTCCAAGGAAGTGTCAATGCATACACTGCTTCCGCCTGAGGAACCCCGGACCTGAATAGGCCCCTGGGAAGTTCCTTGTTTAGATGAGATGCCATCAGATCTATTTCTGGAAGCCCTCACATCTGAAAAATTGAAAAACATATCTGGGTAAAGAGACCATTCTCTCGGATGTAAAGCTTGATTAACAGAGATAATCCGCTTCCCAATTGTCTATACCTGGGAAAAAGACCACAGAAATTAGATAGGAGCTGGATTTAGCCCAAGCAAATATTTGAGATACTTCTGTCACAGCCTAAGGACTGATAGTCCCACCCTGATGATTGACATACGCCACAGTAGTGACATTGTCTGTCTGAAAAAACAATAAATGTCTCTTCTTCAAAAAGAAACCAACTGAAGAACTCTGAGAATGCACAGAGTTCCAAAATATCAAATGGTAATCTCGCCTCCTGAGATTTCCAAACCCCTTGTGCTGACAGAGATCCTCAGACAGCCTCCCAACCTAAAAGACTCGCATCTGTAGAGATCATGGTCCAGGTTGAAAGAACCGAAGAGACCTGTAGAACTAAATGATGGTGATCTTAACCACCGAATCAAAGATAGTTAAACATTAGGATTCAAAGATATAAAAAGTGATATCCTAGAATCCCTGCACCATTATTCAGCATAAAAAACTGGAAAGGTTTCCTATGAAATGAGCAAAGGGAATCGAATCCAATGCTGCAGCCATGAAACCTAAAACTTCCATGCGTATATAGCAACTTGAAGGAAATAATAGAGATTAAAGGTTCCGACAAACGGAACCCAATAAACTTGTCACTTGTCTGTTAGATTGTGTCAATGTTTTTGTCTCTATCTGGAAACCTAAAAAAAGGTGACCCTTGTGTGAGGAATCAAGGAGCTTTTGATAAAAAGATCCTCTAACCATGTCTTGAAGAAACAACAAAGTTGAATCGTATGAGATTCCGCAGAACGAAAAAACTGAGCCAGTACCACGATACCGTCCAAATAAGGAACACTGAGAACCTTGAAAAGATTCTTAGAGCTGTCGCTAGACCAGAAGGAAAAGCAACAAATTGGTAATGCTTGTCAAAAAAAGAGAATCTCAGAAAATAAAAATATTCTGAATGAAAACAGAAAATGAAGATATGCATCTATTGTATCTATTGTAAACAAATAATGCCATCACTGACCAAAAAGGCAGAATAGACCATATAAACACCATTCTAAAAGATGGTACACTTATATGACAATTCAAAAAGATTTTCTATCTTTGGAACAATGAATAGTCTTGAATAAAACCCCAAAACCCAGTTCCTAAAATGAAACTGGAATAAATACCCCAGAAAACTCCAGGTCTGAGCAGCGCTTGAGCCCCAACGGGTGACCAGCCGCACTTTACCAGTACCCAAAACATATAGGTCTGAAAAACACTTCAGGAAAGTGTTAGTCTTACTGGAATAGCTGGAATATGATAGAGAAAAAAGACTTCTCACAGACGGTTTTACTCTGAATCCTATTCTGTACCCAAAGTCTAAGAAGTTTGGACCGAATAGAACCAAACAAATTTCAAAAAAGTCTTAACCTGCCCCTTACCAGCCAAGCTGGAATAAAAACCACACCTACAAGCAAATTTGGGGAGCTGACTTTGAACTTTTAAAAGGCTTAATTGAATGAAGAAAAAAAACTTCCAATTATAAACATGTTACTTGGGGAAGAATTCAGGATTCCGTTCCTTAGTAAGAACAGAAAACTAATATAAGCTTAAAGTTTTAGTCTTAGAACTCAATCTTGAAGCCCAGAGTAACAGTTAAAGAATTGAATCCAATTATGAACCAAATAATTGATTATCTTGGAAAAAAAAGAAATATGGATTTTAGAAATCAAATTAGCATTCCAAGATTGAAATCACAAAGTTCTTCTAGCTAAAATAGCTAAAGACATAGATTAAACCTCATTTGCGAAAATCCTATACTATAAAAGGCCAAGTGTGTTTGTCCGAAGCTGTCATGCGCAGTAGAGACAGCACGCGGACAAACATACTGGCCTAAGTCCCTACCTGTTTTGCCGACTGCGCCGAGCAGAAGTGGGCGTGGTCGATCGTGAAGGGGGCGGGGCCTAACGCGAAAGCCCGTGAAAGGGGCGGAGCCTAGCGTGAAGGCCCGTGGAGAGAGCTCAAACAGCTCAAGAGAGGGTGGAGGGATGTGGGGAGATGTGGGGAGAGGGGGGGAGATGTGGAGAGATGTGGGGAGATGTGGAGAGATGTGGGAGATGTGGAGTGAGGGGGGAGATGTGGAGAGAGGGGAGAGATGTGGGGAGATGTGGAGAGAGGGGGGAGATGTGGAGAGAGGGGAGAGATGTGGAGAGAGAGGGGAGATGTGGAGAGAGGGGGGAGATGTGGAGAGAGGGGGGAGATGTGGAGAGAGGGGGGAGATGTGGAGAGAGGGGAGAGATGTGGGGAGAGGGGGGAGATGTGGAGAGAGGGGGGAGATGTGGAGAGAGGGGGGAGATGTGGAGAGAGGGGGGAGATGTGGAGAGAGGGGGGAGATGTGGAGAGAGGGGGGAGATGTGGAGAGAGGGGAGAGAGGGGGGAGATGTGGAGAGAGGGGAGAGATGTGGGGAGAGGGGGGAGATGTGGAGTGAGGGGGGAGATGTGGAGAGAGGGGGGAGATGTGGAGAGAGGGGGGAGATGTGGAGAGAGGGGGGAGATGTGGAGAGAGGGGGGAGATGTGGAGAGAGGGGGGAGATGTGGAGAGAGGGGGGAGATGTGGAGAGAGGGGGGAGATGTGGAGTGAGGGGTGAGGGGGGAGATGTGGAGAGAGGGGAGCGATGTGGGGAGATGTGGAGAGAGGGGGGAGATGGGGAGAGATGTGGGGAGAGGGGGGAGATGTGGAGAGAGGGGGGAGATGTGGGGAGAGAGAGTGGGGGGAGAGAGAGGGAGAGAGAGAGACAGAGAGAGAGGGGGGAGAGAGAGAGGGAGAGAGAGAGACAGAGAGAGAGGGGGGAGAGGGAGAGAGAAAGAGAGGAGAGAGAGAATGAGAGGGAGAGAGAGAGAGGGGGGGAGAGAGAGAGAGGGGGGGAGAGGGAGAGAGAGAGGGGGGGAGGGGAGAGAGAGAGGGGGGGAGGGGAGAGAGAGAGGGGAGAGAGAGGAGAGACACAGAGAGAGGGGAGAGAGAGAGGGGGGGGAGAGAGAGAGGGGGGGAGAGAGAGAGGGGGGGGGGAGAGAGAGAGGGGGGGGGAGAGAGAGAGGGGGGGGAGAGAGAGAGGGGGGGGGAGAGAGAGGGGGGGGAGAGAGAGGGGGGGGAGAGAGAGGGGGGGGAGAGAGGGGGGAGAGATAGAGGGGCAAGAGAGAGAGAGAGAGGAGAGACAGAGGGGGGAGAGAGAGAGGAGAGAGAGAGAGGGGGGGGAGGGGGAGAGAGAGGGGGAGAGAGAGAGGGGGAGAGAGAGAGGGGGAGAGAGAGAGAGAGGGGGAGAGAGAGAGAGAGGGGGGGAGAGAGGGAGGGAGAGAGGGGAGGGAGAGAGGGGGGGAGAGAGGGGAGGGAGAGAGGGGAGGGAGAGAGGGGAGAGAGAGAGAGAGAGAGAGAGAGAGGGGGAGAGAGAGAGGGGGGAGAGAGAGAGAGAGGGGGGAGAGAGAGAGATAGAGGGGGGAGAGAGAGAGACAGAGAGAGGGGAGAGAGAAAGAGAGAGGCGAGAGAGAGAGGAGGCGAGAGAGAGAGGGGGGAGAGAGAGAGAGAGAGATAGAGGGGAGAGAGAGAGAGAGAGGGGTGAGATAGAGAGAGGGGGAGAGAGAGAGGGGAGAGAGAGAGAGGGGAGAGAGAGAGAGGGGAGAGAGAGAAAGAGAGAGAGGGGGGAGAGAGAGAGGGGAGCGAGAGAGAGGGGGAGATGGAGAGAGAGAGGGGGAGAGAGCGCAAAAGAGAGGGGAAGAGAGAAAGCAAAAGAGAGTGGGAGGGAGAGAACGCCAGGGGTGGGACCACTGTAATGCAAAAAATGGCCCGTGTGAAAGGGCTTTAGGACTAGTATTTAATAAAATGACAACACAAATGAAATTATTAGCATGTTAATAAAGTTAAAGGACCAGTCAACACACTGGACTTGCACAATCAACAAATGCAAGATAACAAGACAATGCAATAGCACTTAGTCTGAACTTCAAATGAGTAGTAGATTTTGTCCTTTTATCAATGCTAAACAAATCATAATCCGATACTTGATCTTAAAGTATCCAACCAGCAAGATGAAGCAATTGCAACATCAGCCAAATAAATTACAGGTCTAAGAAAAGTACCTGAAAATAATTTTCCTTAAATAAGATACAACCATCTGAAGGAAAAAATAAATACTATTTGCTATAAGAATAATAGTATATTTAGCAGGAGTAGAGATATCCCCATTAACTTGGGGAATCTTTCCTCAAAACTGAAAACTAACTGCCGGCAAAGAATACAATTTAAAAACCTTAAAGAAGGACTAAAAGAAAATTCTCAGCCTATTCCATTCCCTAGTATCAGGAACTGGAAAAAAACCTCTGAAGAAACCACAGAAGATAAATAAGCAGAATTTAAATGTTAGCTAGTCTTTAAAATCAAAAGAACTAGTTACTTCAATATCCAAAATAATTAACACCTTTTGAACAAAGAACAAATGTACTCTATTAAAAAATAAAAAAGTAGATTTATTAGTGTCAATATCTGATGAAGAAAAATTCTGAATGAGAAAAAACACCATCAGAGAAGGATAATTCATTATGTTGTTGGTCATTTGAAACTTCATCAACTAAAAAAGAAGTTTGAAAAAGACCTAAAAATTTTATTAGAAGGCGGGATGTCAGACAAAGCCTTTAAAATAGAATCAGAAAAATATTCTTATAAATTTCTAAGTATATCTTGTACATAAGATGTAAAAAGAATAGCAATATATAAAGCATAAATACTAATGGATTCTGCATGTAAAAGTTTATCATGATAACTTATTACAAACCATAGCTAAAGATAAACATTCATAACATTAAAATAAATGAACTTAGCTTTGGTAGGACTGATATCAGTCAACAGGAATCCCTCAGCATTTCTTGATACAGGAACAGTGTTTGAAATATCTTGCAATATGTAATAGAAAAAAACAACATATAAAGCAAAATTATCAAATTCCTTAAATGACAGTTTCAGGAATGGGAAAAAAATGCAAAACAAACAAGCCTCTAGTAACCAGAAGCAACAAAAAAATGAGACTTAAATAATGTGAAAAAAAGTGGCGCCAAGTATGACGCCCACATTTTTTGGCGCCAAGTATGACACCCACATTTTTTGGTGCCAAGAATGACGCCCACATTTTTTTGCGCAAAAAAAGTCTGTAACACACATGCGTCAAAAAATGACGCAACCATGAACAAACTTCCGGCGTCAACTATGGCGCCGGAAATGACAAAAATTTTGCGCCAAAAAAATTCACGCCAAAAATGACGCAATCAATTAAAGCATTTTCTGCCCTCGCGAGCCTAACAGCCCGCAAGGAAAAAAGTCAATTTGAATATTTTTAAGGTAAGAAAAAATATTAATTCATAAGCATTTTCCCAAAAAAATGAAACTGACAGTCTGAAAGAAGGAATACTGAATATCCTGAATCATGGCAAATATAAGTTTAAAACATATATTTAGAACTTTACATATAAAGTGCCCAACCATAGCTTAGAGTGTCATAAATAAAATAAGACTTACTTACCCTAAGACACTCATCTACATATAGTAGATAGCCAAACCAGTACTGAAACGAGAATCAGTAGAGGTAATGGTACATAAGAGTATATTGTCGATCTGAAAAGGGAGGTAGGAGAAATCTCTACAACCGATAACAGAGAACCTATGAAATAGATCCCCTAGAGGAAGACCATTGTATTCAAATAGGCAATACTCTCTTCACATCCTTCTGACATTCACTGCACTCTGAGAGGAAAACCGGGCTTCAGCCTGCTGCGAAGCGCATATCAACGTAGAATCTAGCACAAACTTACTTCACCACCTCCATGGGAGGCAAAGTTTGTAAAACTGAATTGTGGGTGTGGTGAGGGGTGTATTTATAGGCATTTTAAGGTTTGGGAAACTTTGCCCCTCCTGGTAGGAATGTATATCCCATACGTCACTAGCTCATGGACTCTTGCTAATTACATGAAAGAAATATATATATATATATCTCTGCTTTTCGGATCTATTGCGGCTGAGCAGCTTCTGGCTTTTTAAAGTCAGGGACAGGGATTTTTGCCACTCCATTCCTGAGCAATTTAAGACAAGCCCAGGACTTACGGTGTGTGGGGACTGGGTGTTTTGGTGGCTTTTCCCTACCCTTTTATCCCTGTATGGTCCCTGGTTACAGATTTAAAAAGTGCTCCTTTGGTAAGGACTCTTATTTTATTGTGGACATGTGTTCAGTAACTGTTTATGAATCAGGTTGTTGTCTGAGCCAGCAACTCTGTTTAATTATCGCTGTACAGTTAGGGCTCTGAATGTTATATATGTCAGGTTGTCTCCCTAGGCTTTTAACGATTGCAACAGTGTGAATTGTTTCACTCCTAACTTTGAACACTTTTCCCCTCACATAGGGTTCATTGCCACCGATGTATTTAGAAACATTTTGTGTCTGCACATATCTGACTGCTTTTATTTAGCTGAATGAAAACAAAGTGTTGTCAGCTATGTTATGATGGCAGTGCACTAAGTTTTCTGAGATCCGTTTTACTCTATGGGATCTGTACTTATTTAGTAGTGGATTAGAGCGGTATGGTATTGCTCTACTTACACATTATTAGTTTTTTGCGGTACTTCCATTGTAATTCACGGTTAAATCCGCAGGCTCAGATACGGTATCTGTTCATTTATATCTGTGACATGTTTTCATGGCTCAAGGATTTTATCGCCATTTTGGAATTGACTTGCTTCATTAGCTGTCCAAGGTTCCCGCCTCATCATTCAAGCTTGAGCACATCGAGTCTTCTCCTTAACTGAGTACAGTGCAATATTTATATGTGTATTTATCCCCAATATTTATGTTCATATATTTCACAATGAGGGGACTCATTTTTTTCTGATTAAATAGGTGTATGTAGACTATTAAGTCTTCTTCATAGGACTTTGCTACTCTGTTGTGAGAACATCTTTATAAGATGCTACATATTTCTGGGGTTCTTATATTGGATTATGAATCTAATCTTTATTTTGAATCTTGGTAGTATCTGCCATCTAGTGGCAGTTTTTATGTATATGATGTATCATATTTTTAATATAGTATGTGTTTCATATGCATTTAATTTCTTCATATTAGAACACTATCACGCTGAGGGTAGCATGATATAATTTTTTTTTTTTTAAAAGAGACCTTAGCTTACTAAGTGCTATATAATATATATAAAACAATCCTAGAAGTAAATCCATCCTCCTGGTCAACTGCCTGGGTGCAAACATGTAAAATATACAACATCAAACGAAAGCACTCTCAGGACTTGTTAATAGTGGGTAAAAAAAAAACCCAGTGTTATATATTTATTTATAGGGTTGTGGCCTATATTCGGGTGCTTATCGGCAATATCGCACATGTGCAGTGCTGCCAAACTTCCAGTGCACCCCGTGGCCTTATGTATTCAATTTAAAAATTGCGAAGGGAGCACTCACTTTTATTTCGCCAAAGTAAAAACTGCTTACACAACAGTCCATAAAACAAGAATCATAGAAGCCCAATCAATGCAGATATCAGCCCTCTCTATTGATTGGGCTTCTATGATGCTTTTTTTATGGACTGTTGTGTAAGCAGTTTTTAAATTGGCGAAATAAAGTGAAGTTTTACAACAAGTGAGTGCTCCCCTTGCAATTTTTCATTTGAATCCAGACTTGGCCATTAGGAGTGAGCACTCGTTTCTACCCTTAATTGGCTGCTGAGTGATGACGTCATTACCTGGTGCGGAAGTCCGAGTAGCCTGAAGGACGAATATGGAGGTGTCCGTTATTGCTGAAGGAAGCACTCCTAGCTACATTCAAGGGGTTTCCACAATCGTAGGGGACTGGGTTGTCCGGTTAGCCACACATCCAGCACCGGGTGTTAAACAGAGGTTGCTGCAGCTTGTGGGTAAGGGTGTTAACTTAGCTTTTGGTTAACTTAGCTTTTGGTACTTTACTTATCTATGGACGCATGATAGGCTGACTTGTTTAGCCATTATACACACAGTGTTTGTTGGCTTAATGTGCATTTAAGGGCCTCCCTTTTTGGGAACTTTGTTGCATTATGAGTATTGTAGGTGTGAGAAGATATTTTCTTTAAAAATTAAATTTCTTCAAAATGGCACCAAACTTTAAGGGTGCGGCCTATATGCGGCGCAATACGGTATATATATATATATATATATATATATATACATTATGGATTTTTCTCTGTCTGGTACAGAGACTCCATGTGTTAATCTCTCATCTGAGGGGATTTTTAATATGCCCTTATCATTTATATTTTTATGTATGGGGTCTTATTTAATGCAATATTTATTTCTATGTTTTTTGTATAAACATGTAATCTTATATTTTTCCTCATATTGAGGAGTCACTTGTTATGTCTGACATGTATGGTTTCCTGTATCATACTCAGTTCTTATTAAATGAAATAAAGTTCACTTAGAGTCAGAGCAAAAGGCTGAGATAGATTCAGCAACTGAGGTCTCAGGATTGTTCTTGGACATTGCTGTGGCAGTTTCCTGTCCTCAAGGGTGAGCGGCCTTAGACTTTAAGAATAATCTCCTTCATTGAGCTGATGTTTGCTTTTGTTTCTTTTAAGTTTGAATCTATTGCATTTTTTCCTTTTTGTTCCTGGTCTTGCTGAATTGGCATTGCTGGACAACCTTGGAACAAGGACTAGTAATCCAAGAGACCTCCTGCTGACTCTAAAATTTCTTGTCTAAATCAGCAAGAAGGACACGCCCCCGATCCAGTCTTGGATTGTTGCTCTGCATCTCAAGGATTTTTGGTCCGTATCCAGCTGCTGGCACTGCATGTCCCTTTTAAAGCATCTTCAGGGATACAGTATATGATTCAAATCTTGTCCTCCCTGAGGCAGATTTATCCTATCAAGTTTATCTATAACTCAGTTAAAGAAAGAGGCTTTCTTAAACTGCATAAAGGTGTTCACTTCTCTCGCAGTGATGGTCCCAGTTCCTCTGGTGGAATGGGTCAACCTATATGTCCTATCTATTTGTGGTTTCCCAGGAAGAAGAAACTTTTTGACCCATTTTAGTCCTTGAGTGTCAACAAATTGCTCAAGGTTACATCCTTCAAAAGGGAGATTATCTGTTCTCCTTTTGATTTAGGACGTTTCAGTTCATGACTATCAACGACCTAAAGGACATTTCCTTCATGTTGCTATTCTCAAAGAACATTTCCAATTCCTTCGGTTTGCCTTTCAGGACAAACACTTCCAAGTTGTGGCCCTTCTTTCGGTCTTGTCACTGCCCCTCAAATCTTTATAAAGGGTCTAGGGGCTCTTCTGGCAATGATCAGATCTCAGGGCATTGCAAACCTGAATGATATCTTAGTTCAGGAGCCATTTTTCATTTAGTAAGATTTTTTTTTGGATTCTCTGTTGTCCACTCTTCGTAACATGAGTGGAAGGTGAATCTGGAGAAGAGTTCCCTGGTTCCAGATTCCAGGGTATGCCTTTTGGGAACAATCATAGATTCTCTGTCTATGAAGATTGTTTCTGACGGAGTTCAGGAAATGCAAAGCTCTTGCTACCTGTATTTCTCTTCAGGTCTCTATACATCTGTCAGTGACTCTGTGTAGGGAGGTAATGGTTTATTCATTTTTGCTTATATCCATCTGAGTCCTCTACAGTTATCTTGTTCAGACATTTGATTGGAGTCCTTTCGGATCTCTCTAAGAGGATAGTCCTAGTCTCAATATAGAGAGACTCTCTATCTTAGTGGGTTCTCAGGATCATCTGTCTCAGGAAACTTGTTACCTGAGACCATCTTGGGTGATTTGTGTCCATGGATGCCAGCCTGTTGGGCTGGGAAGCAGATTAGGGTTCTTTAAAGACTTAGGCCCCTAGTTATCAAGCCGTCAACCTCAAATTCTGCAGCATATTTGTGGCGAGGCTGATTCACCTTATTTATCAAGCCCTGCTGCCCGGCAAAAGTAGAATTTAGTGACGTAAGCTTTGATCCGCCGGACTCAGTCCGACACAGATCGATTCTTAAGTCACTCCAGATGTTCCGCACACAAGTTCGGCACAATCTGACTACTTTTGCTAGTTATCAAATGACTAGCAGGTACGCTCGGCACTTTTCCGGCCCAGCGTACCTGGTTTTCAATCCGCCGCCCTGGAGGCGGTGGATCCTATAGGAATCAATGGGAGTCTGACCATTACGAAAGTTCATGTTCGCTGCTGCCCGATATCCCATTGATTCCTATGGGAGATAACGAACAAGAGAACAGAAGCACCTGATACTGGCCGTTAGTATTTAGAGTAAATTTAATGAACAGGGTATAACTTCACAAAGTACAGTATACAAAGTATACACAGGGCTCATGACCCTAGTAAAAATCGAACAAACAATACAGAGGGGGTGAAAAATTGTAGAGCTAGTGACAAAAAAGCGGCTAACGGGTTTCGGGGTGAGCCTTACTCATAGCCTCTTAAAACACAAATAAACCATAGAAGTTTAAAAAACCTAGCTCCTAATCTGATTGGTTAGCGGGAAACACACCCTGCAACTTGTTAGCCAATCTAAGACTACTAAACTAATTAAGTATACACACACACACCCCCCACCCCCTGTGAATGCACAATAATAAATAAATAATGATAATCTTCATCACTGAGTTCTCCAGACCAATACATATGAACCGGAAAAGACTAGCCAGTTTATTCAACGTACCAGGACGCTGGTCGGATAGTGCCAAAATCCAGCCCCGTCGTTACGGAGATTCTCCGCTCCATTCATTGACGGAGTCAGAATCCAGGGCTCAAAGTGGGAGTGAACACACGATCTGATCATTCCTGATAGGATAACACCTAGGAGCATAACCAATAATACCACTAAAACCCGCCTATGTGTCATAAGTCAACGCGGTTTGTAAACAAAGTAAGCCCAATGAACATGATCATATAGCCCCACTCTACAGAGTGAGTGAATGAAAATCCTATCAGAGCCAAGACTGTGTGGGAGCGTGAAGAGAGCAAAATGTGTAGAAATCTATGAATACAAAGGAGCCAATATATAAATACAACCAAACAATAGGAATAATATTGTAGTCAATTACCCATCCGGGGAATATAGTCCGATCAATCTACAGTCCACAACAATCCTATTCAGAGTGGACAAATCTGTGGATCAAGTGTGGTCAATACTATACACGTCACCTACACAAATAAACAAATAAATGAAGAGTATAGACATAGAAGGAGAGCTCAAAAACCGATCAATCAAATTAATTAGCAAGGGAATATAACTATATCCACATCATCATAGATAAGGATAAGAAAAAAGTATTAATAAAGAAAGACATAACTATGCCGGCATGGCACAGATACATAAGGGGAGCAAACAAGCTGAAACCCGTAAAATGTAACACTGTCCAAAGATCTATCATTCAAACCAAAAACTACAAATGTTGCAAAGCCTATAAGGGCCTTCCAAACCACCCCAAATTGGAATGGATGTAAAGTAGTAGTAGTCAACAAACGCTGCACCAATATCTTTTGGAGAATAGCAGCTGATGTTACCTTGTCTTATATATGCAAATCTATTCATCAAAGCCTTCTGACACAATTTGTGTGTGAGCAAGCGGTCAGCTTTATTGCCTTTATGGTTATATTTTAGCTTCAGGATTCTCAGGTTTCGCTCGACTTATTCTCTAATTGTTCTATTTGTTTCCTAAGGCTCTGAAGTTTTGTAGGTTGCAAATGTTTTTTATCTAAGGGATAAGTAGTCACAATATAGTTGCGCTAGGTTCTGTCCTTTGTTTTCTATAATGGGCTAGCCTTTTAATAAAAAAGGCCTCTCATATAAGCCTTCAGCGTAGACCAAACCGTTAAAACAGACACTTCTCCAATATCATTAAACCTTAAATACTCCACCATGTCCCTGTTCCACAATGGGATATGAATGTCCTGCAATAGATAATCTGGTAGACACCAGCTCCCCTTTGGGTGTCACTCTTTTTAAGATAGCTAAGGCACCAGAGGGACGTTTAAAGGGATCTGGATATTTATCAGCCCATTTTGCAAGTTGTGTTGCGTCTGGGGGGCGTATCATTATAGTTAAAGTTAGGAATAAATATGCTGCCTCAGCACCCCCACTAGCCTTTTTAGTATCTTCACTAACTATTTTAGTACCACCACTAGCCCCCTTAATCTCTTCTTCTTCACCAACTTATTTTTCCTCTACGTCACCATTCTCATCTTCACTTTATCTATTTTATCTATCTCCTTAGGTTTTTTTTTTACCCTTTTTCTTTTTAACATCTTCAATTTCTTGGTCACTATTATTTTCTCTTTTTGGTTCGCTCTTTTTATCGCCCTTTTTACTTTTAGACCTAGTATTGTTTGCAGGTGTGTTTGCACTGACTATTTTTGTTTTGAGTTTTGTTTTAGATTTTGTTTCTTTTGTATTTTTAGATTTATTTTTAATTTGTTTCTTTCATCAGGAATTTCATTACTGCTTTCTGATACCTCATTATTTTCTTGTTCCTTCTTTGGCTGCTCTTTTATACTGATATTGTCTTTCACAAATTTCAATACTTTCTTGGATACTTTCAATAAATTTTGGGATTCTGTAATTTAGTCTCTGCAATATTGTTATTACTGCAGCTATTTCTTCTAGCTCCTCATCATTTTTGCTTAAAGGGACAGTAAACTTAAAAAATAATGTTATATAATTCTGCACATAGTGCAGATTTATATAACATTATCTTAGCGGCAGCTTTCTAAATCAAAAGCATTACAAGATTTTGCTATCAAAGTTGAGTCCAACTTTGATAGCAAAATCTTGTAATGCTTTTGATCTCCTGGTCTCCTCTCCAGGCTCTTCTGATCGGGTCTTGGTTTTCATAAGTGCATTACGGGCACACTGTCTAATCACAGCGCGCCCAATCGCGCCATTGAACTGAATGTAGATCGCTCCCGCTCTGGTAGCGAGCTACATTCAGTTCATTGGCGCAATTGGCTAATCACAGCGAGCCCGCAAAGTGCTTTTGAAAATCAAGACTGGTAAGTCCAACTTTGATAGCAAAAATCTCACAGTATGTTATATAATTCTGCACTATATGCAGACTTATAACACATTTTATTAAATAGGATGTCCCTTTAAGGCAAAAAAATCAGGATATAATTTGATAAGGGGATGTCCCATAGTGGGAGCAATAGAGGTAGGAGGAGCAGAGGGAACCAAATATGGCGGGGGGCATTATTATCAGTCCAAAAATAAGCCATTTTAACCGATACCTCCCCACATGCCCTCATGTATTTCTTATTTCATTTTAGGTCCCCACATGGTATGGATTTGTAATCATTCCCTTTTTCTCTTAAATACATACATTTAATCATTGTTATACATGGCATGCTAAAAAAAAAACTTCACCAGGAAAAGGATGTGATTCTTAGGGAGCTAGATCCACTGTCCAACCAGTCAGATTATCATTAAATGGGTCAGCATAATAACCTCCAGCAATGCGAGTCATAAACTTATTTGTCGTTTCCCCAGGTAAGGGCTTTGGCATGATACTTTTCAGACTTTTCCTGCATTAGATGGTAAATCATTAAGACTTCTATATTTGATTTCCATTTGTTTAGTGGCTATGTCCTGTATACTATTTGCAGACCCCATGATAAACTTATCACTGTAACAGAGCAATTAGAAAAATAATGAAATACAGTACAGCAATTTTGGTTTTAGCAAGCAGAAAAGGACAGCACACAGAAAAATAGTAGCAAAAGAATTTCAGGTTATGTCCACGGATAAAATACAACATATACTTATACAATATGCCACTTTATCTCATACTATAATTTATATCACTTATACTTTAATATCCTTGGGACTCAAACCCACCCTTTGTTAAGGGATTTATGAAGGGGACTCTAACCCAGCGGGTGTGGTCTGATTCTGGGCCTAGAATTGACAGAGGGTAAGCAAAGACAAAGAATAAAAAACACAAATTATGCTTACCTGATAATTTAATTTCCTTCTGTATAAGGAGAGTCCACGGCATCATTCCTTATTGTTGGGAAATACTGAACCTGTCCACCAGGAGGAGGCAAAGACACCCCAGCCAAAGGCTTAAATACTCCCCCTACTTCCCTCATATCCCAGTCATTCTGCAAAGGGAACAAGGAACAGTAGGAGAAATATCAGGGTATAAATGGTGCCAGAAGACAAATTAAAAATTTGGTCCGCCCCTCGGAGTATACGGGCAGGGGCCGTGGACTCTCCTTATACAGAAGGAAATTAAATTATCAGGTAAGCATAACTTATGGTTTCCTTCTTAATATAAGGAAAGTCCACAGCATCATTCCTTACTGTTGGGAAACTTATACCCAAGCTCTAGAGGACACACAATTTTTTAAAGGAAGATGAAGGTGAAAAGGAAGAACCAATCCTTTCCCATTCATTCTTAATAATGTTCGCCCTCTTTACAGGAACCAGGAAAGTTTGTGGAACAACCCTGTCCTCATAGACCTTATCTAATTTAGGTATCAAAGGTTCCTCAGGCAATTTGGGCTCTGGGACCTCCAACTTAGCCAAAACTTCCTTCAACAGAAAGCGTAAATGTTCAACCCTAAATATAAAGTCCAGTTCCTCCGTAGCCTAAAGTTTAGAGGCAACAGACTCCGACCCAGAAAGTGCATCTTCTGAAGTATCAGAAACGCCCTTTTCATACGATAATCTTGTATCAGATGAGAGAACCTTACATTCTCAAGCAAAAAGGAGCACTATTAAGCTCTGCTTAACAGTCATAGAACCCAATTAGGATAATAATCCCTTCCCCTTATTGGACCATACATCAACAGTGGGTAAAAATTAATTCCACAGTGCAGATATAATGACTCCAAAAGTCAAACAAAAACCTTTGTCTTACTAAGAGTTTCAATAACAACCCAGAGCTCTAAAAACTGAAAACTATCCGGAAGGGAATAGATTGCAAAATAAAATAGGCAAGTGCTCAAATATGTTAGCTGAAAAGGGAGCGTGCAAACAAAAACCAGGTCCAGGGATTCTAATAAAGAATAAAACAAAATGTAAATCAGGGGTATAAGGAATAGGACTATCAATCCTCTTCACTCGTCTAGTCAAGATTGTTATCTGATTTAGAGGACTGAGATTCAACTGACGGATTAGTAATGGGAACCTCTTAACATCGCCAAGACCTCTCTCAGAAGCAAACGCAGGCAAGCCAATCTAAATCTAAACGGAATGATAGGACACAATCGTCATTTTACACGATGGTGCTTGGGCAGGTGTAAGGTCTAGAATGAACCGTTAGATAATAATATGAGTTTGTAGCTAGGAACCATAAACCCAGATAATATAAGAGGATTAAATGGGAAAGAGGCATTTTAGCAGTTAATCCATTAGAAAGTTTTGCATACACAGAGCATGTGCCTAGGTGTATAAAAACTTAATCAGAGAGAAGTTGGAAAAGGTAAACAATGTATCACTTCAGCTTGAAAGACATGATCTGTGAACTGAGAAATTCAAAAAGTATGTAGAGACCTTTAGCAGAGTTCTTAATAGGAACTTAAACGGTTAAGGATATGCAGCATATGATTGAATGCAAAGACGACAAGTCCCAGAAAGCTGTTGAAAAGCAATATTGAATGAGGAAAACTGACAAGTCCAGCAAGCTGTTAACAAGCAATATCAAATGAGGAAAGTTCATAATTACTATGCAGGAGCAAGCACAGAAAGACTGTAAAACAAGCTTCCAAGCGTTAATAGTAGATTCCTTTAGCAGAGGTAACAGTCAGTGATTTATGTTCTAGACAGGCTAATTTAGCAAGCAGAGTAGCAGCGGATGCACAGATATTTTGCAGAGAGCTGATAGGAAGCAGTTTACATGCGTAGAAATATAACTTGATATAGCTCTGCTGTTTGCAGAAATACTTGCAGTTTAGCGGTTGAGTACTGGAGGCTGTGAGCGTCAGCGAGGGTAGTGCTGTGAGTGTGATCCGGAAGTGGAGGCACAAAAAAGTTTGTCAGAAGCATGGTTGAGTCCGTCAGAGAAGGCAGAGTCGAAGAGAAGCCCAGCAGGGAACAATTTGTAGAGAGGCAATATGCAATAATTCAGGAACAGCTGACAGCATGTTGCAGGCTTGAAGTAGTCTGAAAGCAAGTAAAACACAGATCCACAACGAATTGTAGATAAGAACAGAATATTCAAGCAAAGTGAAGAAGCAGGATGTGACCTAAATAGTCTGTACAGAAATAGGAGCCATACTTAAGGGGGTATCATGGAGTTCTTACAGATTACCCTTCTCAATCAAGGGATAGCGAGTATGAAAAGTTCTGAGTAGCATAGGGGCATGTAGATCCGATGAAGGGACCCATGAATTTTCCTCGGGCCCATATCCCTTCCAGGAAACCAGATACTCTAGTTTTCAACGCCTAATTCAGGGATCGAGAATGGACTGGACCGTGAATTCTTTATGATCCTCAATGGTAAGCGAAGGTAGTGCAGTTCTTGTCCAATTAGGATGTTGGTTTGGGATATAGGGTTTCAGGAGAGAGACGTGAAATGAAGGATGTACTTTGTAGGAAGCCGGTAAGTCTAGGATGACAGTGCAGGTATTGATCACGTTTTTTATTGGAAAAGGACCAACATATTGACTCCCTAATTTTCTGAATGGTACGTTGACTCTCAGATGTTTAGTACCGAGCCATACCAGATTGCCGATCTTGTAGACAGGACTAGGTCTATGTCTTAAATCATAGTAATGTTTTTTATTTGATTTAGCTTCTGATAGGTTAACCTTCAAAAGATCAAATCCTACCTTTAGATTGCTAGCATAGTCAGTTGCAGCAGGTGATTTATTGTCCGTATTGGAGAAAGTTAAAGTCTTGGGATGATAGCCATAGGTAGCGAAGAATGGGGTCATTTTACTGGAGGTAGAGATGGAGTTGTTGTAAGAAAATTCTGCCATGGATAAATACTCGTACCAATCATCCTGTAAATGGGTTATGAAACAGCTAAGATATTGTTCAAGTATCTGATTAACTATTTCTGTGAGTCCAATCGTCTGTGGATGGAAAGCAGTGGAAATGCGAGAGTTGATCTGGAGAATGTTACATAGTGCTTTCCAGAAAAACATAATTTATGCTTACCTGATAAATTTATTTCTCTTGTAGTGTATCCAGTCCACGGATCATCCATTACTTGTGGGATATTCTCCTTCCCAACAGGAAGTTGCATGAGGATCACCCACAGCAGAGCTGCTATATAGCTCCTCCCCTCACTGCCATATCCAGTCATTCGACCGAAACAAGACGAGAAAGGAGTAACCATAGGGTGCAGTGGTGACTGTAGTTTAATTAAAATTTAGACCTGCCTTAAAAGGACAGGGCGGGCCGTGGACTGGATACACTACAAGAGAAATAAATTTATCAGGTAAGCATAAATTATGTTTTCTCTTGTTAAGTGTATCCAGTCCACAGATCATCCATTACTTGTGGGATACCAATACCAAAGCTAAAGTACACGGATGATGGGAGGGACAAGGCAGGAACTTAAACAGAAGGAACCACTGCCTGTAGAACCTTTCTCCCAAAAACAGCCTCCGAAGAAGCAAAAGTGTCAAATTGGTAAAATTTTGAAAAGGTGTGAAGCGAAGACCAAGTTGCAGCCTTGCAAATCTGTTCAACAGAGGCCTCATTTTTAAAGGCCCAGGTGGAAGCCACAGCTCTAGTAGAATGAGCTGTAATCCTTTCAGGGGGCTGCTGTCCAGCAGTCTGATAGGCTAAGCGTATTATGCTCCGAAGCCAGAAGGAGAGAGAGGTTGTCAAAGCTTTTTGACCTCTCCTCTGTCCAGAGTAAACGACAAACAGGGCAGATGTTTGACGAAAATCTTCAGTAGCCTGTAAGTAAAACTTCAAGGCACGGACTACGTCCAGATTATGCAAAAGACGTTCCTTCTTTGAAGAAGGATTAGGACACAATGATGGAACAACAATCTCTTGATTGATATTCCTGTTAGAAACCACCTTAGGTAAAAACCCAGGTTTGGTACGCAGAACTACCATGTCTGAATGAAAAATCAGATAAGGAGAATCACAATGTAAGGCAGATAACTCAGAGACTCTTCGAGCCGAGGAAATAGCCATCAAAAACAGAACTTTCCAAGATAAAAGTTTAATATCAATGGAATGAAGGGGTTCAAACGGAACTCCCTGAAGAACTTTAAGAACCAAGTTTAAGCTCCACGGGGGAGCAACAGTTTAAAACACAGGCTTAATCCTAACCAAAGCCTGACAAAATGCCTGGACGTCTGGAACTTCTGCCAGACGCTTGTGCAAAAGAATAGACAGAGCAGAGATCTGTCCTTTTAAAGAACTAGCTGATAAGCCTTTGTCCAAACCCTCTTGGAGAAAGGACAATATCCTAGGAATCCTAACCTTACTCCATGAGTAACTCTTGGATTCACACCAATAAAGATATTTACGCCATATCTTATGGTAGATTTTCCTGGTGACAGGCTTCCGAGCCTGTATTAAGGTATCAATGACTGACTCGGAGAAGCCACACCTTGATAGAATCAAGCGTTCAATCTCCATGCAGTCAGTCTCAGAGAAATTAGATTTGGATGATTGAAAGGACCTTGTATTAGAAGGTCCTGCCTCAGAGGCAGAGTCCATGGTGGAAGAGATGACATGTCCACTAGGTCTGCATACCAGGTCCTGCATGGCCACGCAGGCGCTATCAGAATCACCGATGCTCTCTCCTGTTTGATTTTGGCAATCAGTCGAGGGAGCAGAGGAAACGGTGGAAACACATAGGCCAGGTTGAAGAACCAAGGAGCTGCTAGAGCATCTATCAGCGTTGCTCCTGGGTCCCTGGATCCGTAACAAGGAAGCTTGGCGTTCTGGCGAGATGCCATGAGATCCAGTTCTGGTTTGCCCCAACGATGGACCAGTTGAGCAAACACCTCCGGATGGAGTTCCCACTTCCCCGTATGAAAAGTCTGACGACTTAGAAAATCCGCCTCCCAGTTCTCTACGCCTGGGATGTGGATTGCTGACAGGTGGCAAGAGTGAGACTCTGCCCAGCGAATTATCTTTGAGACTTCTAACATCGCTAGGGAACTCCTGGTTCCCCCTTGATGGTTGATGTAAGCCACAGTCGTGATGTTGTCCGACTGAAATCTGATGAACCTCAGTGTTGCTAACTGAGGCCAAGCTAGAAGAGCATTGAATATTGCTCTTAACTCCAGAATATTTATTGGGAGGAATTTCTCCTCCTGAAGGCTCGGCATAACTTCCCCCTCGACAGAACCCTCTGGTGATAATTATTTTATAGATAAAGACTGATCTTTACTGTTTAAGGTGAAATCAATACATTTAGTACACATTCTCCTATGGGGCTCCACCATGGCTTTCAAACATAATGAACAAGTAGGTTCCTCTGTGTCAGACATGTTTAAACAGACTAGCAATGAGACTAGCAAGCTTGGAAAACACTTTAAAACAAGTTTACAAGCAATATAAAAAACGTTACTGTGCCTTTAAGAAACACAAATTTTCCCAAATTTTGAAATAACAGTGAAAAAAATGCAGTTACACTAACGAAATTTTTACAGTGTATGTAATAAGTTAGCAGAGCATTGCACCCACTTGCAAATGGATGATTAACCCCATAATACCAAAAACGGAATAACAAATGACAAAAACGTTTTTTAAACAGTCACAACTGCCACAGCTCTACTGTGGCTTTTTACCTCCCTCAATACGACTTTTGAAGCCTTTTGAGCCCTTCAGAGAAGTCCTGGATCATGCAGGAAGAAGCTGGATGTCTGTGTCTGTAATTTTTGCTGTGCAAAAAAACGCCAAAATAGGCCCCTCCCACTCATATTACAACAGTGGGAAGCCTCAGGGAACTGTTTCTAGGCAAAATTCAAGCCAGCCATGTGGAAAAAACTAGGCCCCAATAAGTTTTATCACCAAACATATGTAAAAAACGATTAAACATGCCAGCAAACGTTTTAAAATACACTTTTATAAGAGTATGTATCTCTATTAATAAGCCTGATACCAGTCGCTATCACTGCATTTAAGGCTTTTACTTACATTACTTCGGTATCAGCAGCATTTTCTAGCAAATTCCATCCCTAGAAAAATATTTTAACTGCACATACCTTATTACAGGAAAACCTGCACGCTATTCCCCCTCTGAAGTTACCTCACTCCTCAGAATATGTGAGAACAGCAAAGGATCTTAGTTACTTCTGCTAAGATCATAGAAAACGCAGGCAGATTCTTCTTCTAAATACTGCCTGAGATAAACAGTACACTCCGGTACCATTTAAAAATAACAAACTTTTGATTGAAGAAATAAACTAAGTATAAAACACCACAGTCCTCTTACGACCTCCATCTTAGTTGAGAGTTGCAAGAGAATGACTGGATATGGCAGTGAGGGGAGGAGCTATATAGCAGCTCTGCTGTGGGTGATCCTCTTGCAACTTCCTGTTGGGAAGGAGAATATCCCACAAGTAATGGATGATCCGTGGACTGGATACACTTAACAAGAGAAAATTAAGTGAATTGAGTCACTCGATCTGTTATTATAGTGTTTGGTAATCTATGAAGACGAACTATGTGTGAAAGAAAGACAGTGGTGGTTTCTTTAGCGTTAGGGAGATATTTTAAAGGAAAAAGTGAGCTAGTTTTGTTAAATGATCGTCAACAACTAAAATCGTGTTGTATTAATGTGAAGGTGGTAATTCGACAATGAAATCCATTGAAATAGTTGACCATGGAGTGTCTGGTATAGGTATGGAGATCAGATATCCGAAGAGTTTCCTACAGTCAATCTTATTCCTCGCACAAACGTCGCAAGAGGTCACATATTCATGAATATACTGTTTCATGTGAGGCCACCAGAAATATCTTCTGACTAAATCCGTTGTCTTATACACCCAGAGATGTCCAGACATAGGAGAATCATGAAAATGAGATAGAATGAAATCTCTGAGAGTATTTGGCACATATATCCTGTTTTTGCTGTAATATAATCCAGAGGGAGCTTTTATGAGGAAGGGCATTGAGGAGAGGTTTTCCCATTTCTAAAGCTTTGAGTATGTCTCTTTCGAAGGAGGTTAAAGATGCTATCATTCTGTTTGGCGGTATGATGTAAGCCTCTTTCTCAAATTCTGGGACAAGATCGTTCATTCTTGATAAAGCATCTGCCTTTACATTCAAGGTCCCAGAACGGTAAGTGATGAAGAAATTGAACCTATCAAACAATAGGGCCCATCTTACTTGTCGAGATGAGAGTGTTTTATTCTTTCTCAAATATTCAAGTTTTTTGTGATCCGTGAATATGACAAAGGGATTTGGGGTTCCTTCCAGAATATGTTGCCACGTCTCTAAGGCAGCCTTTATGGCGAGTAGCTCTTTGTGTACGACGGAGTAGTTTACTTCTGCAGGTTGTAATGTTCTGGAGTAGAAAGCAATTGGGTATGCTTTGGAAGTTTCAGTTTGCCGTTGTGATAAAACGGCACCAATACCTGTATTAGAGGTGTCTACTTCAACTACAAACTGACATGCGTGATCAGGGAGACTAAGGATCGGTGCAGAGGTGAAACAGGTTTTCAAAAATGTAAATGCTTGTTCTGCAGCAGGTGTCCATAAGAACTTCTGGTTCTTTTTAGTTAAAGTAGTTAGTGGTTTTACTATTTAGTTAAAGTAGTTAGTGGTTTTACTATCGTTGAAAAATTTGAAATGAATTTCCTATAAAAATTTGAAAAACCTATGAATCTCTGCATAGATTTGATGTATGTTGGTTTGGGCCAGTTTATGATTGCCAAAACTTTTTCAGGATCCATTTGTACTTTATCTGGGGTTATTATGTACCCAAGGAATTTTATTTTATTAACGTGAAACTGACACTTTTCCAGTTTAGCAAACAACCTATGATCACAAAGTCTAGTGAGAACCCAACGAACATGTTTAACATGTTCTTCTTTATTTTTTTGAGAATATCAGTATATTCTCGAGATAGATAACAACACATATGTCAGTCTGATCTCTAAATATGTAATTTATAAAGTGTCGGAATGTGCCTGGGTGGTTACAAAGCCCAAATGGCATCACTTTAGATTGATATAACCCATACCTTGTCCTAAAGGCAGTCTTCCAGTCATCACCCTCCTTCATTTTGATAAGGTTATAAGCATCTTAAATCTAACTTGGTGTAGATTGTGGCTCCATTAAGTCTTTCAAGAAGTTCAGGGATGAGTGGAAGTGGGTATCTGTTTTTTATAGTTACTGAATTTAAAGCTCTATAGTCAATAATCGGCCGGAGTGTGTTATCTTTGTTTCTAACAAAGAAAAAGCCAGCTGCAGCTCGAGAGGTAGAAGGTTCTATGAAACTTTTTTTTTAGATTTTCATCAAGGTATTCACGTAAATGTTGAAGTTCTTTCTGTGAAAGAGGAAAGATTCTACCAAATGGTATGTCTGAACCAGGAATAGTATCAATGGGACAGTCATAGATTCTATGTGGGGGAAGTGTTTCAACCTCTTTGATATCAAAAACATCTTGTAGGTCATGATATTCAGGAGGTAAGATGTTTCCAATGTTTGCTATGGTGGGATGTGGGTAGCATGTAGTCATGCAATTATCTGAATGTAAGGAGACAGTATTTTGAGTCCAATCAATGCTAGGGTTATGTTTAAGTAACCAAGGATAGTTTAGGATTATAGAATGAAGTGAAGTGGGAATGATATCAAATGTGATGAATTCAGTGTGACCCTGTTGAGTCGTAAATAAAAGTGGTATGGTATGGTGAGTGATTAAAGAGCCATCAATAAATTTCACAAAAAGGAAATTTATGCTTACCCGATAAATTTATTTCTTCTACGATATGACGAGTACACGGATTTCATCCTTACTTGTGGGATTTATCCTCCTGCTAACAGGAAGTGGCGAAGAGCACCACAGCAGAGCTGTATATATAGCTCCTCCCTTCCCTCCACCCCCAGTCATTCGACCGAAGTAAGGAAGACAAAGGAGAAGCCAAAGGTGCAGAGGCGACTGAAGTTTATAAAAAATATAATATAATCTAAACCTGTCTAAAAAATGACAAGGAGGGCCGTGGACTCGTCATATCGCAGAAGAAATAATTTTATCAGGTAAGCATAAATTTCCTTTTCTTCTACAAGATATGACGAGTCCACGGATTTCATCCTTACTTGTGGGATACAATACCAAAGCAACAGGACACGGATGAAAGGGAGGGACAAGACAGGAACCAAAACGGAAGGCACCACTGCTTGAAGAACCTTTCTCCCAAAACCAGCCCCAGAAGAAGCAAAAGTATCAAATTTGTAAAAAGTGTGAAGAGACGACCAAGTCGCAGCCTTGCAAATCTGTTCAACAGAAGCATCGTTTTAAAATGCTCATGAGGAAGCCACAGCTCTAGTAGAATGAGCCGTAATTCTTTCAGGAGGCTGCTGTCCAGCAGTCTGATACGCCAGACGGATGATACTCTTCAGCCAAAAAGAAAGAGAGGTAGCCGTAGCTTTCTGACCCCTACGCTTTCCAGAAAAAACAATGAATAATGAAGATGATTGACGGAAATCCTTAGTCGCCTGCAAGTAAAACTTCAGGGCGCGGACCACTTCCAGGTTATGCAACAGACGCTCCTTCTTAGAAGAAGGGTTAGGACATAATGAAGGAACAACGATTTCCTGATTAATATTCTTATTAGAAACAACCTTAGGAAGAAAACCAGGTTTGGTACGTAAAACCACGTAATCAGAATGGAAGATAAGATAAGACGAATCACATTGTAATGCTGAAAGCTCAGAAACCCTACGAGCAGAAGAAATAGCAACCAAAAACAAAACTTTCCAAGATAACAACTTAATATCTATGGAATGCATGGGTTCAAACGGAACCCCTTAAAGAACATTAAGAACTAAATTTAAACTCCATGGTGGAGCAATTGGTCTAAACACAGGCTTAATTCTAGTTAGAGCCTGACAAAAAGACTGAACGTCTGGAACATCTGCCAAACGTTTGTGTAGCAAAATTGACAAAGCAGAAATTTGTCCCTTTAAGGAACTCGCTGATACCCTTTCTCCAATCCTTCTTGGAGAAAAGACAGAATCCTGGGAATCCTAACTTTACTCCATGAGTAGCCCTTGGATTCACACCAAAAAAGATATTTACGCCATATCTTATGATAGATCTTTCTAGTGACAGGCATACGTGCCTGAATCAAGGTATCGATGACCGAATCAGAAAATTCCCGCTTGGATAAAATCAAGCGTTCAATCTCCAGGCAGTCAGCTGCAGAGAAATTAGATTTGGATGTTGGAAAGGACCTTGAATTAGAAGGTCCTGTCTCAATGGAAGTTTCCACGGAGGCAGAGAGGACATGTGCACTATATCGGCATACCAAGTCCTGCGTGGCCACGCAGGCGCGACTAGAATTACTGCAGCTCTCTCCTGTTTGATCCGAGCAATCACCCGGGGAAGGAGAGGAAATGGTGGAAACACATAAGCTAGGTTGAACGACCAAGGCACTGCCAAGGCATTTATAAGTTCGGCCTGAGGATCCCTCGACCTGGATCTGTATCTTGGGAGCTTGGCATTCTGTCGAGACACCATCAGATCCAATGCCCCATCGGAGAATCAGAGAGGCAAAGACCTCCGGATGGAGTTCCCACTCACCCGGATGAAATGCCTGTCGGCTTAGAACGTCCGCTTCCCAGTTGTCCACTCCTGGGATGTAGATTGCTGACAGAGAACAAGAGTGGGCCTCCGCCCATTGAATTATCTTGGATACTTCTGTCATTGCTAAGGAACTCCTCATTCCTCCCTGATGATTGATGTAAGCCACAGTCGTGATGTTGTCCGACTGGAATCTGATGAATTTGGCCGAAGCCAACTGAGGCCACACCTAAAGCGGATTGAATATTGCTCTCAATTCCAGAATATTGATTGGAAGTAGAGACTCCACCAATAGGGTCACAGTCATCCAGAGTCGCTAAAACCTCCCGGAGTAACAGGCGGAGGTGTTAAAGCTTAAATTTAAAGGACATTGTGTCCGAGTCTGTTTGAGGTACCGCACTTCCCGAATCGGAAAGTTCCCCCTCAGACAAAAGTTCCCTGACCCCCAAATCAGATCCCTGTGAGGGTACATCGGAAATAGCTAATAAAGTATTAGAGGACTCAGTATTTGCATTGACTTCTGTCCTACTGCGTTTACCCTGTAACACTGGCAACTTAGATAATACCTCTGTAAGGGTAGTTGACATAACTGCAGCCATATGCTGCAGAGTAAAAGAATTAGACGCGGTTGAAGAACCAGGCGTTGCTTGGGTGGGAGTTAAAGGTTGTGACGCTTCGGGAGAAGTTAGCGGTATAACCCTTGATTCTCCTCAGACTGGAGAATCATCCTTAGACATATTTTCTTTACATAAAATTTGTGCTTTGCACTGCAAGTCCCTCTCAGTACATGAGGGACAAAAAGTTAGAGGGAGTTCCACAGTGGCATCTAAACACATAGAGCAAGGAGTGTCCTCCTCAGTGTCAGACATGTTAAACAGATTAACACTCTTATAATAGAGGTTCCTTTATTACAAAATTTTTGCTGTGATGTCAATTATAGTAAAACCGCAACTATTTTTCTGGACCGTTCAAAAACGTGTTTTTTCGCAATAATTTTATTTGAAAATGATCAAAAACACTAACAATATTGCATCCACTTGCTCAAATAAGGTAAACCATAAAATAACGATGTTTAACAAATAAGTATGTTTTGTCTCTAATTGGGCCCTGCTGTGGCGCCTACCTGCCCCCGAATGTGACTCGATAAGCTATTCAGGCCCTCTTGAAGTCCGGAACACTCAGGCCTCCCCAGAGAACAGGACTGAACTGCGCGTCTGAGCGCGCGAAATAGGCCCCGCCCACCGTGGGCGGTATGCAAGTACAGCAAGACCCGCATGGGTCATAGCAAAAGAATTAAACATGTCCCCTATAAGCCATGTGCCCTCTTATAAACACTCGGTATAGTAAGAGCAAAACTCTACACATATGTCATAACACTAAGCCATGTGCACTTCATAACATGACCCTTTGAAACAGTACCGCAACTCCCAGCGTCAAAGCCCCTCTTTATCAGCCAAAAATCTTTAACATAGTATGGTAATAAAGAAAAAGGGATTCCAGGTACACCATTTCCTTATACATGTGTATACTGCTTACCCCTTCCCATAAAGGGGAAATTGTCAGCCTATTCCGTGCATCAAGTCTCCCAGAAATAAAAAGACTGAACATACCTCAAAGTTGCTTGTAGCAACACACCGGTCTCCACCCTGAAGATTTTCTTACACTATCTTCAGCAGCTGTGGGAACCATCATGGATCTTGGAAAATGCTTGGTAAGATCATCAACATCAAGGCAGGAAGCATCCTCACTTTCCCTGAGAAAAATAGTACTCACTGGCACCATTTGAAAATAAAAAACTTCTTGATTGAAGAAACTAACACCTCACTTTACCTCTTCCTATTACTATACAGGCAAAGAGAATGACTGGGGGGTAGAGGGGAAGGGAGGAGCTATATATACAGCTCTGCTGTGGTGCTCTTTGCCACTTCCTGTTAGCAGGAGGATAAATCCCACAAGGATGAAATCCGTGGACTTGTCATATCTTTTAGAAGAAAACTGGTTTTTGCTTCAGTATTATCGGTATTTTAGTCGATGAATAGGCCATAAGCACCGGAATCAATTATGGCGTCAGTCCTGAGCTCTTGTTGATCCCACTGTAACGATAAAGAGAGGTGAGTTGGCATGTTTTCTGGTGTAGAATATTAAATATGAATTTCTTACCCTTTTTCTGCCGGTTTAATATGGGACACATGGAAACTACATGTTCCTTGTTGGCACAATACAGGCATAAGTTTGATATACGTTGTCAGTTTTTCTCTTCTTGAGATAAGGGTCCTTTTATTACACCTATTTCCATGGAGGTAGTCATGGATACGGATTTTTCAGTGTAATGAGTAGGGGGTCTTTTTTGTGCAACATCAGTATGTGATCTTTCCTCACGTCTCTCTCTTAAACGTCGATCCAAAGTTGTACTTAGTTTTATCAGACCTTCAAGGGTTTCTGGCATGTTCAACCATGACAGTTCGTCCTTTAAGGACTCTGATAATCCTAGTCTAAATTGGTTCCTTAAACTTATGTGGTTCCACATGGAATCAGTGGACCACATCTGGAATTCTGTCACATACTCCTCTATGGGACGTTTTCCTTGTTTTAAGGCACGCAATCTTGTCTCAGCTTTTATCTGTTTATCAGAATCCTCATACAGACTGGACATTGCTGAAAGGAAGCTTTCTAATGAATCCAGTATAGGATCATTTGTTTCAAAGAATCGATTGGCCCATGCTCTGGGTTCCCCAGTAAGGAAGGAAATTGTAGTACATACTTTTATTTTTTCTGAATAATATGTACGTGGTCTCATTGCAAAAAGGAGTTGACAGGCATTTCTAAAATCCCTAAAATCTGACCTTTTACCAGAGAAAGGAGTTGGAGGATTTATGTGAGGTTCTAGTATATCAAAGGGTTTTGGGGAAACTATATCTTTAAACAATGCCTTTAATGCAGTAGTTTCTTCTTGCACCTCTGTAAGTCCTCTAGCGAGATAATCTAACTTTTGGTTTATATTAGCGAACTGGTAACTAATCTCATTTGGATCCATTTCAAATGTTTCTTGATTAGTATATAGGCTTGAATATTATGTAAGGTCTAGAATGAATCATTAGATAATAATATGAGTTTGTAGCTAGGAACCATAAACCTAGATAATATAAGAGGATTAAATGGGAAAGAGGTATTTTAGCAGTTAATCCATTAGAAAGTTTTGCATACACAGAGCATGTGCCTAGGTGTATAAAAACTTAATCAGAGAGAAGTTGGAAAAGGTAAACAATGTATCACTTCAGCTTGAAAGACAGGATTTGTGAACTGAGAAATTCAAAAAGTATGTAGAGACCTTTAGCAGAGTTCTTGATAGGAGCTTAAACGGTTAAGGATATGATTGAATGCAAAGATGACAAGTCCCAGCAGAGCTGTTAACAAGCAATATTGAATGAGGAAAAAGTAAATTTATGCTTACCTGATAAATTAATTTCTTCTATGGAACGACGAGTCCACGGATTCATCCATTACTTTTGGGATATTATCTCCTGCTAACAGGAAGTGGCAAAGAGCACCACAGCAGAGCTGTCTATATAACTCCTCCCTTAGCTCCACCCCCCAGTCATTCGACCGAAGGTACAGGAAGAAAAAGGAGAAACTAAAAGGTGCAGAGGTGACTGAAGTTTAAAATCAAAAAATATAATCTGTCTTAAAATGACAGGGCGGGGCCATGGACTCGTCGTACCATAGAAGAAATTAATTTATCAGGGTAAGCATAAATTTAAAATGTTTCTTCTATAAGGTACGACGAGTCCACGGATTCATCCATTACTTGTGGGATACAATACCAAAGCTAACAGGACACGGATGAACGGGAGGGACAAGACAGATGGCTAAAACAGAAGGCACCACTGCTTGAAGAACTTTTCTCCCAAAAATAGCCTCCGAAGAAGCAAAAGTATCAAATTTGGAAATTTGGGAAAAGGTATGAAGTGAAGACCAAGTCGCAGCCTTACAAATCTGTTCAACAGAAGCATCATTTTTAAAAGCCCATGTGGAAGCCACCGCTCTAGTAGAGTGAGCTGTAATTCTTTCAGGAGGCTGCTGTCCAGCAGTCTTGTATGCCAAATGGATGATGCTTTTCAACCAAAAAGAAAGAGAGGTAGCCGTAGCTTTTTGACCTCTACGTTTTCCAGAATAGACAACAAACAAAGAAGATGTTTGACGGAAATCTTTGGTCGCTTGCAAGTAAAACTTCAAAGCATGAACCACGTCCAAGTTGTGCAACAGACGCTCCTTCTTAGAGGAAGGATTAGGACACAGAGAAGGAACCACAATTTCCTGATTAATATTCTTATTGGTAACAACCTTAGGAAGGAATCCAGGTTTGGTACGCAAAACCACCTTATCAGCATGGAAAACCAGATAAGGCGAGTCGCATTGCAATGCAGATAGCTCAGAAACTCTTCGAGCCGAAGAGATCGCAACTAAAAACAGAACTTTCCAAGATAAAAGTTTAATATCTATGGAATGCATAGGTTCAAACGGAACCCCTTGAAGAACGTTAAGAACTAAATTCAAACTCCATGGCGGAGCAACAGGTTTAAACACAGGCTTGATTCTAACTAAAGCCTGACAGAACGTCTGGAACATCTGCCAGACGCTTGTGCAGTAAAATTGACAAAGCAGATATCTGTCCCTTTAAGGAACTAGCTGATAACCCCTTCTCCAATCCTTCTTGGAGAAAGGACAAAATCCTAGGAATCCTTATCTTACTGCATGAGTAGCCTTTGGATTCGCACCAATAAAGATATTTACGTCATATCTTATGATAAATTTTCCTAGTGACAGGCTTTCGAGCCTGAATCAAGGTATCTATGACCGACTCCGAGAATCCCCGCTTGGATAAAATCAAGCGTTCAATCTCCAGGCAGTCAGTTGCAGAGAAACTAGATTTGGATGTTGGAACGGACCCTGAATGAGAAGGTCCTGTCTCAGTGGTAGAGATGACATGTCCACCAGATCTGCATACCAAGTCCTGCGTGGCCACGCAGGTGCTATCAAAATCACCGAAGCTCTCTCCTGTTTGATTCTGGCGATCAGACGAGGAAGGAGAGGAAATGGTGGAAACACATAAGCCAGGTTGAACGACCAAGGTACTGCTAGAGCATCTATCAGTATTGCTTGAGGATCCCTCGATCTGCACCCGTAACAAGGAAGTTTGGCATTCTGACGAGATGCCATCAGATCCAATTCTGGTGTGCCCCATTGATGAATCAATTGTGCAAACACCTCCGGATGAAGTTCCCACTCCTCCGGATGAAAAGTCTGACGACTTAGAAAATCCGCCTCCCAGTTCTCCACTCCTGGGATATAGATTGCTGATAGATGGCAAGAGTGAGCCTCTGCCCATCAAATTATTTTGGAAACCTCCATCATCGCTAGAGAACTCTTTGTTCCCCCCTGATGATTGATATATGCTACAGTCGTGATATTGTCCGACTGGAATCTTATGAGTCTGGCCAAAGCCAGCTGAGGCCACGCCTGAAGCGCACTGAATATCGCTCTCAGTTCTAGAATATTTATCAGGAGGAGAGCCTCCTCCTGAGTCCACATACCCTGTGCTTTCAGGGAATTCCAGACTGCACCCCAGCCCAATAGGCTGGCGTCCGTCGTCACTATGACCCATGCTGGCCTGCGGAAACACATTCCCTGGGACAGATGATCCTGTGACAACCACCAAAGAAGAGAGTCTCTGGTCTCTTGATCCAGATTTATCTGAGGAGATAAATTTGATAATCCCCATTCCACTGATTGAGCATGCATAGTTGCAGTGGTCTGAGATGCAAGCGAGCAAACGGAACTATGTCCATTGCCGCTACCATTAGTCCGATTACCTCCATACACTGAGCCACGGACGGCCGAGGAATGGAATGAAGAGTTCGGCAGGTGGTTAAAATCTTTGATTTCCTGACCTCCGTCCGAAAAATTTTCATGTCTACCGAATCTATCAGAGTTCCCAGGAATGGAACTCTTGTGAGGGGGATAAGTGAACTCTTTTTTCTTTCATGTAATTAGCAAGAGTCCATGAGCTAGTGACGTATGGGATATACATTCCTACCAGGAGGGGCAAAGTTTCCCAAACCTTAAAATGCTTATAAATACACCCCTCACCACACCCACAATTCAGTTTTACAAACTTTGCCTCCTATGGAGGTGGTGAAGTAAGTTTGTGCTAGATTCTACGTTGATATGCGCTCCGCAGCAGGTTGGAGCCCGGTTTTCCTCTCAGCGTGCAGTGAATGTCAGAGGCATGTGAGGAGAGTATTGCCTGTTTGAATTCAATGATCTCCTTCTACGGGGTCTATTTCATAGGTTCTCTGTTATCGGTCGTAGAGATTCATCTCTTACCTCCCTTTTCAGATCGACGATATACTCTTATATATATATATACCATTACCTCTGCTGATTTTCGTTTCAGTACTGGTTTGGCTTCTACAAACATGTAGATGAGTGTCCTGGGGTAAGTAAGTCTTATTTCTGTGACACTCTAAGCTATGGTTGGGCACTTTTTTAATAAAGTTCTAAATATATGTATTCAAACATTATTTGCCTTGACTCAGGATGTTCATACAATTCCTTATTTTCAGACAGTCAGTTTCATATTTGGGATAATGCATTTGAATCAAATATTTTTCTTACCTTAAAGATTTGACTTTTTCCCTGTGGGCTGTTAGGCTCTCGCGGGGGGCTGAAAATGCTTCATTTTATTGCGTCATTCTTGGCGCGGACTTTTTTGGCGCAAAAAATCTTTTCCTGTTTCCGGCGTCATACGTGTCGCCGGAAGTTGCGTCATTTTTTACGTTCTTTTGCGCCAAAAAATGTCGGCGTTCCGGACGTGGCGTCATTTTTGGCGCCAAAAAGCATTTAGGCGCCAAATAATGTGGGCGTCTTATTTGGCGCTAAAAAAATATGGGCGTCGCTTTTGTCTCCACATTATTTAAGTCTCATTATTTATTGCTTCTGGTTGCTAGAAGCTTGTTCACTATGGCATTTTTTCCCATTCCTCGAAACTGTCATTTAAGGAATTTGATCAATTTTGCTTTATATGTTGTTTTTTCTCTTACATATTGCAAGAGTCTCACGTTGCAATCTGAGTCAGAAGATACTTCAGGAAAATCGCTGTCTGGTGCTGAAACTACCAAAGCTAAGTGTATCTGCTGTAAACTTTTGGTAGCTATTCCTCCAGCTGTTGTTTGTATTAATTGTCATGACAAACTTGTTAATGCAGATATTTCCTTTAGTAATGTACCATTACCTGTTGCAGTTCCATCAACATCTAATGTTCAGAATGTTCCTGATAACATAAGAGATTTTGTTTCTGAATCCATCAAGAAGGCTATGTCTGTTATTCTCCTTCTAGTAAACATAAAAAATCTTTTAAATACTTCTCTTTATACAGATGAATTTTTAAATGAACATCATCATTCTGATTCTAATGACTCTTCTGGTTCAGAGGGATTCAGTCTCAGAGATTGATGCTGATAAATCTTCATATTTATTTAAAAATGGAATTTATTCGTTCTTTACTTAAAGAAGTACTAATTGCTTTAGAAATTGAGGATTCTGGTCCTCTTGATACTAAAATCTAAACGTTTAGATAAGGTCTTTAAATCTCCTGTGGTTATTCCAGAAGTTTTTTCCTGTTCCTGGTGCTATTTCTGAAGTAATTTCCAGAGAATGGAATAATTTGGGTAATTCATTTACTCCTTCTAAACGTTTTAAAGCCAATTATATCCTGTTCCGTCTGTACAGATTAGAATTTTGGGACAAAATCCCTAGAGTTGATGGGGCTATTTCTACCCTTGCTAAACGTACTATCCTACGTCAGATGGTACTTCGTTTAAGGATCCTTTAGATAGGAAAATTGAATCCTTTCTAAGAAAAGCTTATCTGTGTTCAGGTAATCTTCTTAGACCTGCTATATCATTGGCTGATGTTGCTGCAGCTTCAACTTTTTGGTTGGAAACTTTAGCGCAACAAGTAACAGATCATGATTTCTCATAATATTATTATTCTTCTTCAACATGCTAATAATTTTATCTGTGATGCCATTTTTGATATTATCAGAGTTGATGTCGGGTTTATGTCTCTAGCTATTTTAGCTAGAAGAGCTTTATGGCTTAAAACTTGGGAATGCTGATATGGCTTCTAAATCAACTCTACTTTCCATTTCTTTCCAGGGTAACAAATTATTTGGTTCTCAGTTGGATTCTATTATCTCAACTGTTACTGGTGGGAAAGGAACTTTTTACCACAGGATAAAAAATCTAAGGGTAAAAACAGGGCTAATAATCGTTTTCGTTCCTTTCGTTTCAACAAAGAACAAAAGCCTGATCCTTCATCCTCAGGAGCAGTTTCAGTTTGGAACCATCTCCAGTCTGGAATAAATCCAAGCCTTCTAGAAAAGCAAAGCCAGCTTCTAAGTCCACATGAAGGTGCGGCCCCTCATTCCAGCTCAGCTGGTAGGGGCAGGTTACGTTTTTTCAAGAAATTTGGATCAATTCTGTTCACAATCTTTGGATTCAGAACATTGTTTCAGAAGGGTACAGAATTGGTTTCAAGATAAAACCTCCTGCAAAGAGATTTTTTCTTTCCCGTGTCCCAGTAAATCCAGTGAAAGCTCAAGCATTTCTGAAATGTGTTTCAGATCTAGAGTTGGCAGAGTAATTATGCCAAGTTCCAGTTCTGGGAGACAGGGGCTGGGTTTTTATTCAAATCTCTTCATTGTACCAATGAAGGAGAATTCCTTCAGACCAGTTCTGGATCTAAAAATATTGAACTCGTTATGTTAAGGATACCAACGTTCAAAATGGTAACTGTAAGGACTATCTTGCCTTTTGTTCAGCAAGGGCATTATATGGTCCACAATAGATTTACAGGATGCATATCTGCATATTCCGATTCATACCAGATCATTATCAGTTCCTGAGATTCTCTTTTCTGGACAAGCATTACCGAGTTTGTGGCTCTGCCGTTTGGCCTAGCTACAGCTCCAAGAATTTTTACAAAGGTTCTCGGTGCCCTCCTGTCTGTAATCAGAGAACAGGGTATTGTGGTATTTCCTTATTTGGACGATATCTTGGTACTTGCTCAGTCTTTACATTTAGCAGAATCTCATACGAATCGACTTGTGTTGTTTCTTCAAGATCATGGTTAGAGGATCAATTCACTAAAAAGTTCATTGAATTCCTCAGGACAAGGGTAACCTTTCTGGGTTTCCAGATAGATTCAGTTTCCATGACTATGTCTTTGACAGACAAGAGACGTCTAAAATTGATTTCAGCTTGTCGAAACCTTCAGTCACAATCATTCCTTCGGTAGCCTAGCATGGAAATTCTAGGTCTTTATGACTGCTGCATCGGACGCGATCCCCTTTGCTCGTTTTTCACATGCGACCTCTTCAGCTCTGTATGCTGAATCAATGGTGCAGGGAATACACAAATATATCTCAATTAATATCTTTAAAACCGATTGTACGACACTACTCTAACGTGGTGGACAGATCACCATCGTTTAATTCAGGGGGCTTCTTTTGTGCTTCCGACCTGGAATGTAATTTCAACAGATGCAAGTCTCACAGGTTGGGGAGCTGTGTGGGGTCTCTGACGGCACAAGGAGTTTGGGAATCTCAGGAGGTGAGATTACCGATCAATATTTTGGAACTCCGTGCAATTTTCAGAGCTCTTCAGTCTTGGCCTCTTCTGAAGAGAGAATCGTTCATTTGTTTTCAGACAGACAATGTCCACAACTGTGGCATACATCAATCATCAAGGAGGGACTCACAGTCCTCTGGCTATGAAAGAAGTATCTCGAATTCTGGTTTGGGCGGGAATCCAGCTCCTGTCCTAATCTCTGCGGTTCATATCCCAGGTATAGACAATTGGGAAGCAGATTATCTCAGTCGCCAAACATTGCATCCGGGCGAATGTCTCTTCACCCAGAGGTATTTCTTCAGATTGTTCAAATGTGGGAGCTTCCAGAAATAGATCTGATGGCGTTCTCATCTAAACAAGAAACTTTCCCAGGTATCTGTCCAGATCCCGGGATCCTCAGCGGAAGCATTGGATGCATTATCAACTTCCTTGGAAGTATCATCCTGCCTATATCTTCCGCCTCTAGTTCCTTCTTCCAAGAGTAATCTCCAAGATTCTGAAGGAATGCTCGTTTGTTCTGCTGGTAGCTCCGGCATGGCCTCACAGGTTTTGGTATGCGGATCTTGTCCGGATGGCCTCTTGCCCATCCGTGTGACTCTTCCACTAAGACCAGACCTTCTGTCGCAAGGTCCTTTTTTCCATCAGGATCTCAAATCCTTAAATTAAAGGTATGGAGATTGAACGCTTGATTCTTGGTCCAAAGAGGTTTCTCTGACTCTGTGATTAATTACTATGTTACAGGCTCGTAAATCTGTATCCAGAGAGATACATTGTAGAGGTCTGGAAGACTTATATTTCTTGGTGTCTTTTCTCATCTTTTTCTTGGCATTCTTTTAGGAATTCGAGAATTTTACAGTTTCTTCAGGATGGTTTAGATAAAGGTTTATCCGCAAGTTCTTTGAAAGGACAAATCTCTGCTCTTTCTGTTCTTTTTCACAGAAAGATTGCTAATCTTCCTGATATTCATTGTTTTGTACAAGCTTTGGTTCGTATAAACCTGTCATTAAGTCAATTTCTCCTCCTTGGAGTTTGAATTTTGGTTCTGGGGGCTCTTCAAGCTCCTCCGTTTGAACCTATGCATTCATTGGAACATTAAATTACTTTCTTGGAAAGTTTTGTTCCTTTTGGCGATCTCTTCTGCCAGAAGAGTCTCTGAATTATCTGCTCTTTCTTGTGAGTCTCCTTTTCTGATTTTTCATCAGGATAAGGCGGTGTTGCGAACTTCTTTTGAATTTTTACCTAAGGTTGTGAATTCCAACAACATTAGTAGAGAAATTGTGGTTCCTTCATTATGTCCTAATCCTAAGAATTCTAAGGAGAAATCGTTGCATTCTTTGGATGTTGTTAGAGCTTTGAAATATTATGTTGAAGCTACTAAGTCTTTCCGAAAGACTTCTAGTCTATTTGTTATCTTTTCCGGTTCTAGAAAAGGCCAGAAAGCTTCTGCCATTTCTTTGGCATCTGTTTGAAATCTTTTAATTCATCATGCCTATGTCGAGTCGGGGTAAAACTCCCGCCTCAAAGGATTACAGCTCATTCTACTAGGTCAGTTTCTACTTCCTGGGCGTTTAGGAATGAAGCTTCGGTTGAATCAGATTTGCAAAGCAGCAACTTGGTCCTCTTTGCATACTTTTGCTAAATCTACCATTTTGATGTATTTTCTTCTTCTGAAGCAGTTTTTGGTAGAAAAGTACTTCAGGCAGCGGTTTCAGTTTGAATCTTCTGTTTATGTTTTTCATTAAACTTTATTTTTGGGTGTGGATTATTTTCAGCAGAATTGGCTGTCTTTATTTTTTCCCTCCCTCTCTAGTGACTCTTGCGTGGAAAGATCCACATCTTGGGTAGTCATTATCCATACGTCACTAGCTCATGGACTCTTGCTAATTACATGAAAGAAAACATAATTTATGTAAGAACTTACCTGATAAATTCATTTCTTTCATATTAGCAAGAGTCCATGAGGCCCGCCCTTTTTTGTGGTGGTTATGATTTTTTTGTATAAAGCACAATTATTCCAATTCCTTATTCTATATGCTTTCGCACTTTTTTCTTATCACCTCACTTCTTGGCTATTCGTTAAACTGAATTGTGGGTGTGGTGAGGGGTGTATTTATAGGCATTTTAAGGTTTGGGAACTTTGCCCCTCCTGGTAAGGAATGTATATCCCATATGTCACTAGCTCATGGACTCTTGCTAATATGAAAAAAATGAATTTATCAGGTAAGTTCTTACATAAATTATGTTTTACGTTCACCTTCCACCCGTGAGATCTTAGAAAAGCCAACACGATATCCGTGTGAGATTTGGCTAGTTGGAAAGTTGACGCCTGAATTAAGATATCATCCAGATAATGCGCCACTGCTATGCCCCGCGGCCTTAGAACCGCCAGAAGGGACCTTAGCACCTTTGTGAAAATTCTGGGAGCTGTGGCCAACCCGAAGGGAAGAGCCACAAACTGGTAATGCATGTCCAGAAAGGCGAACCTGAGGAACTGGTGATGATCTTTGTGGATAGGGATGTGTAGATATGCATCCTTTAAGTCCACGGTGGTCATATATTGACCCTCCTGTATCATTGGTAAAATAGTCCAAATGGTCTCCATCTTGAAGGATGGGATTCTGAGAAATTTGTTTAGGATCTTGAGATCTAAAATTGGTCTGAAGGTTCCCTCTTTTTTGGGAACTACAGATTGGAGTAAAACCCCTGCCCCTGTTCTTTTTTCGGAACTGGGCAGATCACTCCCATGGTATATATGTCTTCAACACAGCGTAAGAACGCCTCTCTTTTTGTCTGGTTTACAGACAATTGAGAAAGATGGAATCTCCCCCTTGGAGAATTTTTGAAATCTAGAAGATACCCCTGGGTTACGATTTCTAACGCCCAGGAGTCCTGAACGTCTCTTGCCCAAGCCTGAGCAAAGAGAGAAAGTCTGCCCCTTACTAGATCCGGTCCCGGATCGGGGGCTACCCCTTCATGCTGTCTTGATGGCAGCAGCAGGCTTCTTGGCCTGTTTACCTTTGTTCCAAGTCTGGTTAGGTCTCCAGACTGACTTGGATTGAGTAAAATTCCCCTTTTGTTTTGCAGCAGGGGAAGAGGCAGAGGGACCACCTTTGAAGTTTCGAAAGGAACGAAAATTATTTTGTTTGGTCCTCATCTTATTTGTCTTATCCTGAGGAAGGGCATGGCCTTTCCCTCCAGTGATGTCTGAAATGATCTCTTTCAGTTCAGGTCCGAATAGGGTCTTACCTTTGAAAGGGATAGCTAAAAGCTTAGATTTTGATGACTCATCAGCAGACCAGGACTTAAGCCATAATGCTCTACACGCTAAAATGGCAAAACCTGAATTCTTTGCCGCTAATTTAGCCAGTTGAAAAGTGGCATCTGTAATGAAAGAATTAGCTAGCTTGAGAGCCCTAATTCTATCCAGAATATCATCTAATGGGGTCTCAACCTGAAGAGCCTCCTCCAGAGCCTCAAACTAAAAAGCAGCTGCAGTAGTTACAGGAACAATGCACGCTATAGGTTGCAGAAGAAAACCCTGATGAACAAATATTTTCTTTAGGAGACCCTCTAATTTTTTATCCATAGGATCTTTGAAAGCACAACTGTCCTCAATAGGTATAGTTGTACACTTAGCCAGGCTAGAAATAGCTCCCTCCACCTTAGGGACCGTCTGCCACGAATCCCGCATGGTGTCTGATATGGGAAACATTTTTTTAAAAGTAGGAGGGGGAGAGAACGTAATACCTGGTCTATCCCATTCCTTAGTAACAATGTCCGAAATCCTCTTAGGGACCGGAAAAACATCAGTGTAGGCAGGAACCTCTAGAAATCTGTCCATTCTACACAATTTCTCTGGAACTACAATAGGGTCACAATCATTCAGAGTCGTTAAAACCTCCCTGAGTAATAAGCGGAGGTGTTCTAGTTTAAATTTAAAAGCCGTCATATCTGAGTATGTCTGAAGGAACATCTTTCCTGAATCAGAAATCTCTCCCTCAGACAGCAAATCCCTCACCCCCAACTCAGAACATTGTGAGGGTACATCGGATATGGCTAATAAAGCGTCAGAGGGCTCAGTATTTACTCTCACACCAGACCTACTGCGCTTCCCCTGCAACCCAGGCAGCTTAGATAAAACCTCTGTGAGGGTAGTATTCATAACTGCGGCCATATCTTGCAGGGTGAAAGAATTAGACGCACTAGAAGTACTTGGCGTCGCTTGTGCGGGTGTTAATGGTTGTGACACTTGGGGAGAATTAGATGGCATAACCTGATTCCCTTCTGACTGAGAATCATCCTGCGACATACTTTTAGTAGCTAAAATATGTTCTTTGCAATTTATTGCCCTTTCAGTGCATGAGGGACGCATTTTAAGTGGGGGTTCCACAATGGCTTCTAAACACAATGAACATTGGCTTTCCTCAATGTCAGACATGTTGTAAAGGCTAGTAATGAACACAAACAAGCTTGAAAACACTTTATTTAGTGAAAAAATAACAATCTTAAAAAACGGTACTGCGCATTTAAGAGAAAAAAGCATACACGTTCTGCAAAACTGCTTTAAAATGCACCAAAATTTTCAAAATTTTGCAAGCAGACTTAATATGTGTAGTTACGTTTGCCCCACAAGGAAAATTAACATTTAACTCTTTAATGTGCAAACCGGATTGAAATTAGGCCTAAATCCGGAAAAAACACCCCCAGCACCTTGCCACAGCCCTGCTGTGGCGCCTACCTGCCCTCAGGAATAGTAAATATGGGGTTAATGCTTCGATTTGGCCCAAAACATTCACAAGGGCCCTCAGGAGTTGGAGCTTGCTGAGTGAAAACAACTGCGCATCTGAGGCGCGAAAATAGGCCCGCCCATCTCACTCGATGTCTCTACAGCCTCAAAGAACCGCACCAGAGCAGTTTTAAAACTAGCCATGTGGGTTTTGAAACCCAAAAAATAAGCCAAGTGTACCCTCAATAAAGTTGCCCAAAAAACATTATTGCCCACAAAACGTTAACAGCACTCCCAGTTCATAAAACGTTTGCCCACAAACATTCAAACACAGTGTCAACCATTTTTGTAATTAGCCCCTTATGCAAGCTAAGTAATGCCTTTCTATAGCTCTAAGAATTACTGTTTACCCTTACCCTCATGGGGATACTGTCAGCCTTTCTGAAATACACAGTCTCTCCAGAAAAAATTACTGAACATACCTCACTGCATGAAAACGTTCCTCACACTGAAGTCTCTTGTACCCCTCAGTCTCTGTGGGAACAGCACTGGATCTTAGTCACAAATGCTAAGATCATCATCCTCCAGGCAGAAGTCTTCATCCATCTGCTGCCTGAGAGTAAATAGTACACACCGGTACCATTTAAAACAAAAAACTCTTGCTTGAAGAAAATTTACACTTTACCCTTTCTAGTACTTAGAGTAGGCAAAGAGAATGACTAGGGGGGATGGAGCTAAGGGAGGAGATATATAGACAGCTCTGCTGTGGTGCTCTTTGCCACTTCCTGTTAGCAGGAGATAATATCCCACAAGTAATGGATGAATCTGTGGACTCGTCGTACCTTATAGAAGAAAATGACAAGTCCAGCAAGCTGTTAACAAGCAATATCAAATGAGGAAAGTTCGTAATTACTATGCAGGAGCAAGCACAGAAAAACTGTGAAACAAGCTTCCAAGTGTTAATAGTAGATTCCTTTAGCAGAGGTAACAGTCAGTGATTTATGTTCTAGACAGGCTAATTTAGCAAGCAGAGTAGCAGCGGATGCACAGATATTTTGCAGAGAGCTGATAGGAAGCAGTTTACATGCGTAGAAATATAACTTGATATAGCTCTGCTGTTTGCAGAAATACTTGCGGTTTAGCTGTTGAGTACTGGAGGCTGTGAGCGTCAGCGAAGGTAGTGCTGTGAGTGTGATCCGGAAGTGGAGGCACAAAAAAGTTTGTCAGAAGCGCTGGAGGTCGAGTCCGTCAGAGAAGGCAGAGTCGAAGAGAAGCCCAGCAGGGAACAATTTGTAGAGAGGCAATATGCAATAATTCAGGAACAGCTGACAGCACGTTGCAGGCTTGAAGTAGTCTGAAAGCAAGTAAAAAACAGATCCACAACGAACTGTAGATAGGAACAGAATATTCAAGCAAAGTGAAGAAGCAGGATGTGACCTAAATAGTCTGTACAGAAATAGGAGCCATACTTAAGGGGGTATCATGGAGTTCTTACAGCAGGAGAACCTGGATTAACCCTTCGCTTGCAAGCAGCAGGAAGAGGTAGCATCGCTAAGGCTGCAGAGATAGCCATGCGGAACTGCGTAGTAACCTCTGGTGGAAACAAACCCCTAACAAATGAAGGGGGAGCAGAACTCTGGAAAAATGCATATGTAGGAACAGAAGAAGATAGGGAACACACCCTCACTGGATTCAGAATCCTCAGAGGCGGATGGCTCAGTGGTCTCTGACATCCCAATATTGGTTGATGAGAACACACTATTGTGGCATATGAAACATAATTTAGAGGGCTGGGATACCCGGGCCTCCTCACAATATACACAGGTATCAAATTCTTCCTCGGAGGGATCCCCCTCTAAAATAACAGAATCCTCCATAACTCGTCTAAGTTATATTATCGAAAGAGAAAAAACAACTGGCACCTTATACCCCCAACGGCTGGGGCACTCACCACCTCCTATGACCTGGACAGATAGAGAAGATGCTCCTCTCCGTAGACACCCGGTCAGGAATCGGAAGCTGGAATAAACTTGACCACTCCCGGTCATATGGTGCACATGCAGGACTGTCCCTGCTAAAAAAAAAAAGCGTGCCAGCTTAATAAAAACTGCGCAGCTCCCAAAATAAAAGTAACCTGTACATCCCGTATCAGCCAATGAGCCCAAATGTTCTTACACATAAGCAGTCAAAATCCTATAACAAACATGATTAAAAATCCCCGCTGTTCAATAACCCCCCTCAGGAGATATTAACCCTTTATTCCATAAAGATAAAGGAGCCCCACTGAGTCACTGTCTTCTATCGTTAACATGTGTATAAAAATGAAACGATCTTACCGGAATCTATGCCGCGGAACAGCAACACAGTCCTTCAAGTTTGACAGATTGTGAAGCCTCTGACCTGGATTTGAGTGAAGAAAAGCAGGCATCGAAACTCGTCAAGGCCGATTGCTTAAGGAGCTGTCCGGATGGCTTCGCAGAAAGACTCTCCCTGCATCTCCAGACTTTAACTTTCATCAATGCTCTCACTGAGAGGCTGACAAGACTACTTAAAGCTCCAGTCCCTTACCGAAGGGTACTACCCCCCATAAGAGACTACTCTGAATCTTCCGACACTTCTCTGCCATCCTCCTGTGACGAAAGGCAAAGAATGACTGGGGGATGGGGAAAGTGGGGGAGGTATTTGAGCCTTTGGTTGGGGTGCTTTCGACTCCCCCTGGTGGCCAGGTTCTGTATTCTCACAAGTAATGAATGCAACTGTGGACTCTCCCTGTAGTAAGAAGGAAATAAGGTGTGACCACACACGGTCATATGCTACGCAATGCAGGACTGCCCCTGCTATAAGAATAAAAAGTGTGCCAAGCATTTCAAGCTGTGCAGCTCTAAAAATGAAAGTAAAAACATGTATGTGCCAACATCTGCCTGAGCCCAAAAACATCTCACACATGTCACAGCATAATCAATAAATATCTGTGATTAATCCCCACGGTTCAATAATCCCCCTCAGGAAATATAAACCCTAGATTCCATACAGATAAAGGGGCCACACTGTGACCCTGTCTTCTTGCGTTATCATATGTGTAAAAAAAAAATGAAACAATCTTACCGGAATCTATGCCATGGAACAGAACACAGCCTCTCAAGTGTGACTTGTAGCATCGCTCCTGACATGGACTTGAGTGATGGAAACAGGCAGTGAAACTCAACACTGATTGCTTTAGGAGCTGTTAATACGAGTCTGGATGGTTTTGCAGAAAGACTATCCCTGCATTTCCAGACCCTAACTTTCATCAATGCTCTCACTGAGAGACTGACAAGACTACTTAAAACTCCAGTCCCATTTCGAAGGATACCCTTCATAAGGAACACTTCTCTGCCAACCTCCCGTGAAGAAAGGGAAAGAATGACTGGGATATGAGGGAAGTAGGGGGATTATTTAAGCCTTCGGCTAGGGGCGGCTTTGCCTCCTTCTGTTGGACAGGTTCAATATTTCCCAACAATAAGGAATGATGCCGTGGACTCTCCTTATATTAAGAAGGAAATATTTATTTTACTGACCCTGTGCCAATCCCACTTCTACTGACACTAGGTTTGTTAGAGGCTTTTATCACGTCCAGGGATCCTTTTCTGCAAATCACCTTCCAATGGACTCTGACAGGAAACCTGTTATGAGCGTTAAGAGAATTGAATGACACAGACACTTTGGTACAGAATAATACAGCTCTGTTTATTGTAACACAGGGAGTTTATTTACCATACAGACATAAATTGAACAACATAATCATTAGCTAATTTTTGAGATTAGGTAATGCCAGATGTATCCTGTAAGCAATAACTTGCATCTCTCAAGCTAGATTTATTACTGACAGGACAATGGGGGAAGGTGAAAATCTTAAAATACATTCATGATGTATAGTTTACATATGACTTGCATGAACTATAAACTAATAAGCAGTTTGCACGTCGCTAAAGAGGGCAAGAAAACACGTTTAGTATTTGCAGAATTGATTTTACAGAGTTTATGATTAACAGAGAATTACACAGTAAGTTTTAGTATTAAAGGGACAGTAAACCCAAACATTTTCTTTCATTATTTAGATAGAGAATACAATTTTTAAAAAGTTTCCAATTTACTTCTATTATCAAATTTATTTTATCCTCATGTTATTCTTTGTTGAAGGGATACCTAGGTAGGCAGCGTGCACATGTCTGAAGCACTACATGACAGGAAATAATGCTGCCATCTAGTGCTCCTGCTAATGTAGAACATTGATAACATTGTTGCAAAACCGCTGCCATATAGTGTTGTGGACATGTGCACGCGTATGAGCTTACATCCCAGCTTTTCAACAAAGGATAACAAGAAAACAAATAACATTTGATAACAGAAGTTAATTGGAAAGTTGTTTAAAATTGTATGCTCTATCAGAATCATGAAAGAAAAAAATTGGGTTTTAAGTCCCTTTAAGATAGATACAATAGTGATAGATTTGTGTTTATACTATAATTAATGACTTGATACATATAAGGACACATAGTATAATATAATATTCTTACACTTTTTAAAGGGGTAAATACCTAAAAAATATATACATGTCCCAAGGTCAAATACATATATAATAACTATATTACAATAACCTAAAAGGCCTATAGAGTATCAAATAAAAAAAAATAAAAAATGGTACTTAACTTTAGGCACCCTACTACTGAAGGAAACCAGTAGGAAGCCAAAACCAATGCTGAAATATAACAGCAAGTATATTGACAAACCAATAGGAAGAGACAAAGGACAAGTCCCTGCCACACCTGTGGAAAGGCTTGTGACTAAATCCCAATAGGTGAAAAAACATAAATTATGCTTACCTGATAATTTAATTTCAATCTGTATGAGGAGAGTCCACGGCTTCATTACTTGTGGGAATACAGAACCTGGCCACCAGGAGGAGTCAAAGACATCCCAGCCAAAGGCTTAAATACCTCCCCCACTCCCCTCATATCCCAGTCATTCTGCCGAGGGAACAAGGAACAGTAGGAGAAATATCAGGGTATAAATGGTGCCAGAAGGACAAAAACAAAATTTATGCTTACCTGATAAATTTCTTTCTCTTGTTGTGTATCCAGTCCACGGGTTCATCCATTACTTGTGGGATATTCTCCTTCCAAACAGGAAGTTGCAAAGAGGAAACCCACAGCAGAGCTGTCTATATAGCTCCTCCCCTAACCCCCACCTCCAGTCATTCGACCGAAGGCAAGTAAGAAAAAGGAGAAACTATAGGATGCAGTGGTTACTGTAGTTTTAAAAAATAAAAACACCTGACTTAAAGTGACAGGGCGGGCCGTAGACTGGATACACCACAAGAGAAAGAAATTTATCAGGTAAGCATACATTTTGTTTTCTCTTGTAAGGTGTATCCAGTCCACGGGTTCATCCATTACTTGTGGGATACCAATACCAAAGCTTTAGGACATGGATGAAGGGAGGGAAAAGGCATGAACTTAAACAGAAGGCACCACTGCCTGTAAGACCTTTCTCCCAAAAATAGCCTCCGAGGAAGCAAAAGTATCAAATTTGTAGAATTTAGAAAAAGTATGAAGCGAAGACCAAGTTGCCGCCTTGCAAATCTGTTCAACAGAAGCCTAATTTTTAAATGCCCATGTGGAAGCTACCGTAGTAGAGTGAGCTGTAATCCTTTCAGGAGGCTGCTGGCCAGCAGTCTCATAAGTTAAACAGATTATGCTTCTCAGCCAAAAAGAAAGAGAAGTTGCCGAAGCATTGTGGCCTCTCCTCTTTCCAGAGTAGACAACAAACAAGGCAGATTTTTGACAAAAATCCTTAGTTGCTTGTAAGTAGAACTTTAAAGCATGAACCACATCCAGATTGTGCAACAACCGTTCCTTCTTGGAAGAAGGATTCGGACACAGAGAAGGAGCAACAATTTCCTGATTGATATTTCTATTGGAAACAACCTTAGGAAGAAAACCTGGCTTGGTACATAACACTACCTTATCCGCATGGAAAATCAGATAGGGTGAATCACACTGCAGAGCAGATAACTCTGAAACTCTTCAGGCTGAAGAGATAGCAACTAGAAACAAAACTTTCCAAGATAAAAGTTTGATATCTAATGAATGCATAGGTTCAAACGGAACCCCTTGAAGAACTTTAAGAACTAAATTTCAACTCCATGGCGGAGCAACTGGTTTAAATACCGGCTTGATTCTGACTAAAGCCTGACAAAACGCCCGAACGTCTGGAACATCTGCCAGACACTTGTGAAAGAGAATAGACAGAGCAGATATCTGTCCTTTTAAAGAACTAGCTGATAATCCCTTTTCCAATCCTTCTTGGAGAAAAGATAGAATCCTAGGAATCTTGACCCTACTCCATGAGAAACCCTTGGCATTACACCAATGAAGATATTTACACCATATCTTGTGATTGATCTTCCTTGTGACAGGCTTCCTAGCCTGGATCAAGGTATCAATAACAGACTCAGAAAAACCACGCTTTGATAAGATCAAGCGTTCAATCTCCACGCAGTCAGGCGTAGAGAAGTTAGATTTGAGTGTTTGAATGGACCCTGGATTAGAAGGTCCTGCCTCAATGGCAGAGGCCATGGTGGGCAGGATGACATGTCTACCAGATCTGCATACCAAGTGCAGCGAGGCCACGCAGGAGCAATTAAAATCACTGAAGCTTTCTCCTGCTTGATTCTGGCAATCAGACGCGGGAGAAGAGGAAACGGTGGAAACACATAAGCCAGGCTGAAGGACCAGGGCACTGCTAGGGCATCTACTAGTGCTGCCCGAGGATCCCTTGACCTGGACCCGTAACAAGGAAGCTTGGCATTCTGACAGGACGCCATCAGATCCAGCTCCGGTCTGCCCCATAGATGAATCAGTTGGGCAAATATCTCCGGGTGAAAAGTCTGCCGACTTAGAAAATCCGCCTCCCAGTTCTCTACTCCTGGGATATGGATAGCAGAGAGATGGCAAGAGTGAGCCTCTGCCCATAGAATTATCTTGGAAACCTCCATCATTGCCAGGGGACTCCTTGTTCCCCCCTGATGGTTGATATAGGCTACAGTCGTGATGTTGTCCGACTGAAATATGATGAACCTGACCGCAGCCAGTTGAGGCCATGCCTGAAGAGCATTGAATATCGCTCTTAGTTCCAGAATGTTTATCGGGAGGAGGGTCTCCTCCTGAGTCCACGAACCCTGAGCTTTCAGGGAGTTTCAGACTGTGCCCCAGCCCAGAAGGCTGGCATCTGTTGTCACTATAGTCCACTCTGGCCTGCGGAAGCTCATTCCCCTGGACAGATGGACCCGAGATAACCACCAGAGAAGAGAATCCCTGGTCTCTTGATCCAGATTTAGCAGAGGAGACAAATCTGTGTAGTCCCCATTCCACTGATTGAGCATGTCAAGTTGCAGTGGTCTGTGATGTAGGCGGGCAAACAGAACTATGTCTATTGCCGCTACCATTAGGCCGATTACTTCCATACACTGAACCACTGACGGCCGAGAAATGGAATGAAGAGCACGACAGGAATTTAGAAGCTTTGATATCCTGACCTCTGTCAGAAATTTTTTAATTTCTACTGAATCTATCAGAGTCCCTAGGAAAAAAACTCTTGTGAGAGGGGAGAGAGAACTCTTTTCTCTGTTCACCTTCCACCCGTGAGACCTCAGAAAGGCCAGAACAATGCCCGTATGGGACTTGGCGATTTGAAGAGTCGACGCCTGGATCAAGATGTCGTCTAGGTAAGGAGCCACTGCTATGCCCCGTGGCCTTAGAACCGCCAGTAGGGACCCTAGAACCTTCGTAAAGATTATTGGCGCCGTGGCTAACCCGAAGGGAAGAGCCACAAACTGGTAATGCCTGTCTAGGAAGGCAAACCTGAGGAACTGATGATGATTTCTGTGAATCGGAATGTGCAGATAAGCATCCTTTAAGTCCACGGTAGTCATATATTGACCCTCCTGGATCATAGGAAGAATGGTTCGAATTGTTTCCATCTTGAAGGATGGGACCCTGAGGAATTTGTTTAGGATCTTGAGATCCAAGATTGGTCTGAAAGTTCACTCTTTTTTGGGAACTATAAATAGGTTTGAATAGAAACCCTGCCCCTGTTCCTCCCTTGGAACTGGGTGGATCACTCCCATAACCAGTAGGTCTTGAACGCAATGTAAGAATGCCTCTCTCTTTATCTGGTTTGCAGATAGTTGTGAGAGATGAAATCTCCCCTTTGGTGATGAACCTTTGAATTCGAGAAGATATCCCTGGGAAACTATCTCCACTGCCCAGGGATCCTGAACGTCTCTTACCGAAGCCTGGGCGAAGAGAGAAAGTCTGCCCCCCACTAGATCCGGTCCCGGATCGGGGGCTACTCCTTCATGCTGTCTTAGAGACAGTAGCTGACTTTTTAGCCTGTTTCCCCTTGTTCCAAGCCTGGTTAGGTCTCCAGACTGGCTTGGACTGGGCGAAATTTTCCTCTTGTTTTGTACTAAGGGAAGCGGAAGCCGCGCCACTCCTGGAGTTTCGAAAGGAGCGAAAATTAGTCTGTCTGGTCCTTAACTTATTAGACTTATCCTGGGGAAGGGCGTGACCTTTTCCCCCAGTAATATCAGAAATGATCTCCTTCAGATCAGGCCTGAATAGGGTCTTTCCTTTGAAGTGGATGTTAAGAAGCTTAGACTTTGATGAAACATCTGCTGACCAGGACTTAAGCCATAGCGCCCTACGCGCCATGATGGCAAAACCTGAATTTTTAGCCGCAAGTTTAGTTAACTGAAACACGGCGTCTGAAATAAAGGAATTAGTAAGTTTAAGAGCTTTAATCATGTCTAAAATCTCATCCCACGGAGTCTCCACTTGTAGAGCTTCTACTAGAGACTCGAACCAAAAGGCCGCTGCAGCCGTAACTGGAGCAATGCATGCGAGAGGCTGGAGAAGAAAACCTTGATGTAAGAAAATTTTATTTAGGAGACCCTCCAATTTTTTATCCATAGGATCTTTGAAAGCACAACTGTCTTCAAACGGATTAGTTGTACGCTTAGCTAAAGTAGAAATAGCTCCCTCCACCTTGGGGACCGTTTGCCACGAGTCCCGCATGGCATCAGCTATGGGGAACATCTTTTTAAACACAGGAGGGGGAGAGAACGGTATGCCTGGCCTATCCCATTCCTTAGATATAATTTCCGAAAACCTTTTAGGGACTGGGAAAACATCAGTGTAAACAGGCACTGCAAAGTATTTGTCCATTTTACACAACTTCTCTGGTACCACAATGGGGTCACAATCATCCAGAGTCGTTAAGACCTCCCTAAGCAATAAACGGAGGTGTTCAAGCTTAAATTTAAATGCTGTCATGTCAGAGTCGGGCTGAAGTAATAACTTCCCTGAATCTGAAATGTCACCCTCAGATTTCAAATCCCTTGCGCCAACTTCGGAACATTGTGAGGGCATATCGGACATATCTACTAAAGCGTCAGAAAGCTCTGCATTTGTTCTAGCCCCAGAGCTGTCTCGCTTTCCTTGTAACCCTGGCAGTTTAGACAACACCTCTGTGAGAGTAGAACTCATAACTGCCGCCATGTCTCGTAAAGTAAAAGAATTAGACGCTCTAGATGCATTTGGTGTCATTTGTGCGGGTGTTACAGGTTCTGACCCATGGGGAGAGCTGGATGGCATAATCTCCCTTCTTACAGTCTGAGAATCCTCTGGTGATATATTTTTTAATGCCACAATATGGTCTTTGTAACTTATAGATAGTTCAGTACAAGTGGTACACATTCTAAGAGGGGGTTCCACAATGGCTTCTAAACATATTGAACAGGTAGATTCTTCTATGTCAGACATGTTTAACAGACTAGCAAAGACACAAGCAAGCTTGGAAAACACTTTATTAAAGTAAAAAACAGCAATTTCATAAAACCGGTACTGTACCTTTAAGAGAAAAAAAGTAGCACTTAAACTGCAAAACAGTGAAAAAAAGTAGTAAACTCTTCGAAATTTTTACAGTGTGTATATGAGACCAAGGTAATATTGCACCCACTTGCAAATGGACGATTAACCCTTTGGCCCCCAAACCGGATTGAAAAAACGTCTACCACCGGTACAAAACCGCTAAACACCTTGCCACAGCTCTGCTGTGGCGCCTACCTGCCCTTAGGGACGAACAGGAATGGAAGAAACCCTCTTTAGTGGTCCTCAGATACAGAAGGACTCCTCTAGAGAAGCTTGATGTCTTAGAAGGAAAGCAACTGCGCAACTGAGGCGTGAAAATAGGCCCCTCCCACCACACTCAATGTCAGAGGGGCCTTAAAGAAACACTCCTAGGAGTTTCTGAAAAAGTCATGTGGACAAGTAAACCCCAAAAAACATAATTTATGCTTACCTGATAAATTCCTTTCTTCTGTAGTGTGATCAGTCCACGGGTCATCATTACTTCTGGGATATTACTCCTCCCCAACAGGAAGTGCAAGAGGATTCACCCAGCAGAGCTGCACATAGCTCCTCCCCTCTACGTCACTCCCAGTCATTCGACCAAGGACCAACGAGAAAGGAAAAGCCAAGGGTGAAGTGGTGACTGGAGTATAAATCAAAAAATATTTACCTGCCTTAAAAACAGGGCGGGCCGTGGACTGATCACACTACAGAAGAAAGGAATTTATCAGGTAAGCATAAATTATGTTTTCTTCTGTTAAGTGTGATCAGTCCACGGGTCATCATTACTTCTGGGATACCAATACCAAAGCAAAAGTACACGGATGACGGGAGGGATAGGCAGGCTCTTTATACAGAAGGAACCACTGCCTGAAGAACCTTTCTCCCAAAAATAGCCTCCGATGAAGCAAAAGTGTCAAATTTGTAAAATTTGGAAAAAGTATGAAGCGAAGACCAAGTTGCAGCCTTGCAAATCTGTTCAACAGAGGCCTCATTCTTGAAGGCCCAAGTGGAAGCCACAGCTCTAGTAGAATGAGCTGTAATTCTTTCAGGAGGCTGCTGACCAGCAGTCTCATAAGCTAAACGAATTATGCTACGAAGCCAAAAAGAAAGAGAGGTAGCGGAAGCTTTTTGACCTCTCCTCTGCCCAGAGTAAATGACAAACAGAGAAGACGTTTGTCGAAATTCCTTAGATGCCTGTAAGTAAAATTTTAGAGCACGGACTACATCCAGGTTGTGCAGTAGACGTTCCTTCTTTGAAGAAGGATTTGGGCATAAGGAAGGAACAACAATCTCTTGATTGATATTCCTGTTAGTAACTACCTTAGGTAAGAACCCAGGTTTAGTACGCAGGACTACCTTATCCGAATGAAAAATCAAATAAGGAGAATCACAATGTAAGGCTGATAATTCAGAGACTCTTCGAGCCGAGGAAATAGCCATTAAAAATAGAACTTTCCAAGATAACAACTTTATATCAATGGAATGAAGGGGTTCAAACGGAACGCCCTGTAAAACATTAAGAACAAGGTTTAAACTCCATGGTGGAGCAACAGTTTTAAACACAGGCTTAATTCTGGCCAAAGCCTGACAAAAAGCCTGGACGTCAGGAACTTCTGACAGACGTTTGTGTAACAGAATGGACAGAGCTGAGATCTGTCCCTTTAATGAACTAGCAGATAAACACTTTTCTAAACCTTCTTGTAGAAAAGACAATATCCTAGGAATCCTAACCTTACTCCAAGAGTAACCTTTGGATTCACACCAATATAGGTATTTACGCCATATCTTATGGTAAATCTTTCTGGTAACAGGTTTCCTAGCCTGTATTAAGGTATCAATAACTGACTCAGAAAATCCACGTCTTGATAAAATCAAGCGTTCAATTTCCAAGCAGTCAGCTTCAGAGAAGTTAGATTTTGATGTTTGAAGGGACCCTGTATCAGAAGGTCCTGTTTCAGAGGTAGAGACCAAGGTGGCATGTCCACCAGGTCTGCATACCAAGTCCTGCGTGGCCACGCAGGTGCTATTAGAATCACTGATGCTCTCTCTTGTTTGATTCTGGCAATCAATCGAGGAAGCAACGGGAAGGGTGGAAACACGTAAGCCATCCTGAAGTCCCAAGGTGCTGTCAGAGCATCTATCAGGACTGCTCCTGGATCCCTGGATCTGGACCCGTAACGAGGAAGCTTGGCGTTCTGTCGAGACGCCATGAGATCTATCTCTGGTTTGCCCCAACGTCGAAGACCTCCGGATGAAGTTCCCACTCCCCCGGATGAAAAGTCTGACGACTTAAGAAATCCGCCTCCCAGTTCTCCACTCCCGGGATGTGGACTGCTGACAGGTGGCAAGAGTGAGACTCTGCCCAGCAAATTATCTTTGATACTTCCATCATAGCTAGGGAGCTTCTTGTCCCTCCCTGATGGTTGATGTAAGCTACAGTCGTGATGTTGTCCGACTGAAACCTGATGAACCCCCGAGTTGTCAACTGGGGCCAAGCCAGGAGGGCATTGAGAACTGCTCTCAATTCCAGAATGTTTATTGGCAGGAGACTCTCCTCCTGACTCCATTGTCCCTGAGCCTTCAGAGAATTCCAGACGGCACCCCAACCTAGAAGGCTGGCGTCTGTTGTTACAATTGTCCAGTCTGGTCTGCTGAATGGCATCCCCCTGGACAGATGTGGCCGAGAAAGCCACCATAGAAGAGAATTTCTGGTCTCTTGATCCAGATTCAGAGAAGGGGATAAGTCTGAGTAATCCCCATTCCACTGACTTAGCATGCACAGTTGCAGTGGTCTGAGGTGTAAGCGTGCAAAGGGTACTATGTCCATTGCCGCTACCATTAAGCCGATTACCTCCATGCATTGAGCCACTGACGGGTGTTGAATGGAATGAAGGGTGCGGCAAGCACTTTGAAGTCTTGTTAGCCTGTCCTCTGTCAGGTAAATCTTCATTTCTACAGAATCTATAAGAGTCCCCAGGAAGGGAACTCTTGTGAGTGGAACGAGTGAACTTTTCTTTTCGTTCACCTTCCATCCATGTGACCTTAGAAATGTCAGCACTAACTCTGTATGAGACTTGGCAGTTTGAAAGCTTGAAGCTTGTATCAGAATGTCGTCTAGGTATGGAGCTACCGAGATTCCCCGCGGTCTTAGTACCGCCAGAAGAGCACCCAGAACCTTTGTGAAGATTCTTGGAGCTGTAGCCAATCCGAATGGAAGAGCCACAAACTGGTAATGCCTCTCTAGGAAGGCAAACCTTAGGTACCGATAATGATCTTTGTGAATCGGTATGTGAAGGTAAGCATCTTTTAAATCTACAGTGGTCATGTATTGACCCTCTTGGATCATAGGTAAAATTGTCCGAATAGTCTCCATCTTGAACGATGGAACTCTTAGGAATTTGTTTAGGATCTTTAAGTCCAGGATTGGTCTGAAAGTTCCCTCTTTTTTGGGAACCACAAACAGATTTGAGTAAAACCCCTGTCCCTGTTCCGATCGTGGAACTGGATGGATTACTCCCATTAACAAGAGCTCTTGTACGCAGCGTAGAAACGCCTCTTTCTTTGTCTGGATTGTTGACAATCTTGACAGATGAAATCTCTCTCTTGGAGGAGAGTATTTGAAGTCCAGAAGGTATCCCTGAGATATTATCTCTAGCGCCCAGGGATCCTGAACATCTCTTGCCCAAGCCTGGGCGAAGAGAGAAAGTCTGCCCCCCACTAGATCCGATCCCGGATCGGGGGCCCTCAATTCATGCTGTTTTAGGGGCAGCAGCAGGTTTCCTAGTCTGCTTGCCCTTGTTCCAGGACTGGTTAGGTTTCCAGCCTTGTCTGTAGCGAGCAACAGCTCCTTCCTGTTTTGGTGCAGAGGAAGTTGATGTTGCTCCTGCTTTGAAATTACGAAAGGAACGAAAATTAGACTGTCTAGTCTTGGCTTTGGCTTTGTCCTGTGGCAGGGCATGGCCTTTACCTCCTGTAATGTCAGCGATAATCTCTTTCAACCCGGGCCCGAATAAGGTCTGCCCTTTGAAAGGTATATTAAGCAATTTAGACTTAGAAGTAACATCAGCTGACCAGGATTTTAGCCACAGCGCCCTGCGTGCCTGAATGGCGAATCCTGAATTTTTCGCCGTAAGTTTAGTAAGATGTACTACGGCCTCCGAAATGAATGAATTAGCTAGTTTAAGGACTCTAAGCCTGTCCGTAACCCAGAGTAGCTGAACCAATGTTCTCTTCCAGAGACTCAATCCAGAATGCCGCTGCAGCCGTGATCGGCGCAATGCATGCAAGGGGTTGCAATATAAAACCTTGTTGAACAAACATTTTCTTAAGGTAACCCTCTAACTTTTTATCCATTGGATCTGAAAAAGCACAGCTATCCTCCACCGGGATAGTGGTACGCTTAGCTAAGGTAGAAACTGCTCCCTCCACCTTAGGGACCGTTTGCCAAGTCCCTTGTGGTGGCGTCTATTGGAAACATTTTTCTAAATATCGGAGGGGGTGAGAACGGCACACCGGGTCTATCCCACTCCTTAGTAACAATTTCAGTAAGTCTCTTAGGTATAGGAAAAACCTCAGTACTCGTCGGTACCGCAAAATATTTATCCAACCTACACATTTTCTCTGGTATTGCAACTGTGTTACAATCATTCAGAGCCGCTAACACCTCCCCTAGTAATACACGGAGGTTTTCCAGTTTAAATTTAAAATTTGAAATATCTGAATCCAGTCTGTTTGGATCAGAACCGTCACCCACAGAATGAAGTTCTCCGTCCTCATGTTCTGCCACCTGTCACGCAGTGTCTGACATGGCCCTAATATTATCAGCGCACTCTGTTCTCACCCCAGAGTGATCACGCTTACCTCTTAGTTCTGGTAATTTAGCCAAAACCTCAGTCATAACAGTAGCCATATCCTGTAATGTGATTTGTAATGGCCGCCCAGATGTACTCGGCGCTACAATATCACGCACCTCCCTCTGAGCGGGAGATGTAGGTACTGACACGTGAGGCGAGTTAGTCGGCATAACTCTCCCCTCGTTGTTTGGTGAAATTTGTTCAATTTGTACAGATTGACTTTTATTTAAAGTAGCATCAATACAGTTAGTACATAAATTTCTATTGGGCTCCACTTTGGCATTGCAACAAATGACACAGGTATCATCCTCTGAATCAGACATGTTTAACACACTAGCAAATAAACTTGCAACTTGGAAATACAATTCAATTAGAATAATATTAAAATGTACTGTGCCTTTAAGAAGCACAGAAGATCTATGACAGTTGAAAATTAATAAATTGAAACAGTTATAGCCTCAATCCTTGTAAACAACACAACTTTAGCAAAGGTTTAATCCCATTAGCAAAGATAACAAATTCTGAAAGCAGGAAACAAATTACAGAATAAACGTTTTTTATCTCAGTCAAACTATAATTCTCACAGCTCTGCTGAGAGAAATTACCTCCCTCAAAATAAGTTTTGAAGACCCCTGAGCTCTGTAGAGATGAACCGGATCATGCAGGGAATACAATGAGTTGCTGACTGAAATATTTGATGCATAGAAAAAGCGCCAAAAAACGGCCCCTCCCCCTCACACACAGCAGTGAGGGAGAACAGAAACTGTCAGAAAAACAGATTAAGCAACTGCCAAGTGGAAAAATAGTGCCCAAACATTTATTCACACAGTACCTCAGCAAATGAAAACGATTTTACATTCCAGCAAAAACGTTAAACATAATCTCTAGTTATTAAACAGCTTTATGTATTTCTTACAGTGTAATTCTAGTGAAGTACCATTCCCCAGAATACTGAAGTGTAAAGTATACATACATGACATTATATCGGTATGGCAGGATTTTCTCATCAATTCCATTGTCAGAAAATAAAAACTGCTACATACCTCTATGCAGATTCATCTGCCCGCTGTCCCCTGATCTGAAGTTTACCTCACTCCTCAGATGGCCGAGAACAGCAATATGATCTTAACTACTCCGGCTAAAATCATAGCAAAACTCTGGTAGATTCTTCTTCAAACTCTGCCAGAGAGGTAATAACACACTCCGGTGCTATTTTAAAATAACAAACTTTTGATTGAAGATATAAAACTAAGTATAATCACCATAGTCCTCTCACACATCCTATCTAGTCGTTGGGTGCAAGAGAATGACTGGGAGTGACGTAGAGGGGAGGAGCTATGTGCAGCTCTGCTGGGTGAATCCTCTTGCACTTCCTGTTGGGGAGGAGTAATATCCCAGAAGTAATGATGACCCGTGGACTGATCACACTTAACAGAAGAAACAAAATTTTAAACCCTCTCAAAAAACGATCATGTGCAAAAAGAAAACGTTTTTATCACTTTAATCACCAGAAACAAATAACATGAGTATTACCCAACCTTGCAAGCTTGATTCCAGTCGATATTAAATCACTGCATCTAGCTTACCTCATTTCCAAAAAGGCTCTGTCAGCATTTTCTAGACTTTATCCTCTCTCTAGAAACAATTATACTGAACATACCTCAAAGCAGGCAATCTGCAGGCCGTTCCCCCAGCTGAAGTTTTCCCATACTCTTCAGTTATGTGTGAGAACAGCAATGGAGCTTAGTTACAATCCGCTAAGATCATTATCCTCCAGGCAGAATTCTTCTTCTAATTTCTGCCTGAGAGCAAACAGTACAACGCCGGTACCGTTTAAAATAACAAACTCTTGATTGAAGATAAAAACTACACTAAATCACCACATATCTCTTTATACTTCCTATCTTGTCGAGAGCTTGCAAAGAGAATGAATGGAGGTGGCGGTTAGGGGAGGAGCTATATAGACAGCTCTGCTGTGGGTGTCCTCTTTGCAACTTCCTGTTGGGAAGGAGAATATCCCACAAGTAATGGATGAACCCGTGGACTGGATACACCTTACAAGAGAAAAATTAAATTTCGGTCTGCCCACCAGAGAAACAGACGGGAGCCGTGGACTCATACAGATGGAAATTAAATTATCAGGTAAGCATGATTTATGTTTTCCATCTTAATATGAGAGTCCACGGCTTCATTCATTACTTGTGGGAATCAAATACCCAATCTCTAGATGACACTGAATGAAAAAAACGGGAGGGAAAAGAGAGCCGGACCCTATTCTGAGGGCACCACAGCCTGCAAAACCTTTCTCCCAAAAGCTGCTTTTTGCCGAAGCAAAAACATCAAATTTCTAAAACTTTGCAAAAGTATGTAAGGAGGACCAGGTAACCGCCTTACAAATCTGCTCCATAGAGGCCTCATTCTTGAAGGCCCACTAAGAGGCCATAGCTCTAGTTAAGTGAGCCTTAATCCCCTGAGGTTTATGTCCCGCTGTCTCATAGGCCAAGCAAATCATGCTCCTCAACCAAAAGGATAGAGAAGTGAAAGCAGCCTTCTGCCCTTTGCGCTTCCTCAAATACACAACAAATAAAGTCGAAGACTGTCTGAATTCCTTCGTAGCCTGAAGACAGAAATTCAAAGCTCAAACCACATCCAAATTATGAAGTAACCTTTCCTTTGAAGAAGAAGGGTTAGGACACAGGGAAGGAACTACTATCTCCTGATTGATGTTGCGATTATACACAACCTTGGGGAGAAATCAAAACCCAGTGCGAAGAACAGCCTTATCGGCGTGAAAAACCAGGTAAGGAGGCTCACATTGCAAGGCCACCAATTCAGAGACTCTGCATGCTGATGCAATAACCAGTAGGAAAAAAACCTTCCAGCAAAGTAATTTAATGTCAAGTGAATGCATAGGCTCAAACGGAGCCCTCTGCAAAATCTTAAGCTCCAAGTTTAAGCTCCAAGGGGGAGCGGAATGTCTAAATAAAGTCCTGATCCTAGACAGAGCCTGAACAAAGGACTAAATATCAGGAAGCTCCGCAAGCTTCTTGTGTAACAGTACAGATAAAGCCGAAATCTGTCCTCTTAAAGAAACTGGCGGCAAGAACCTTCTCCAACCCGTCCTTGAGGAAGGACAGGATCCTGGATGCCTTCCCAGTTTTCAACACCCGGAATGTGGACAGCGAACAGTTGTGGGTCTCCGCCCATTCCAGAATCCGAGATACTTCCCTCATGGCTAGAAGCTTCTCGTTCCCCCTTGATGGTTGATGTAAGCCACCGAGGCAATGTTGTCCGACTGGAATCTGATGAACTAGGACGAACCTAGGAGAGGCCAAGCCCTCAGAGCGCTAAAGATTGCTAGAAGTTCCAGAATGGTGACTGGCAGAAGAGACTCCTGGCACCCCAAATAGCATCCCATCCTGATAGACTTGCGTCCGTAAATCACAATCTCCCAGGATGGTCTCAAGAAAGATGTCCCCTGGGACAGTTGGTCTGGACAGATCCGCTGAGAGGGATTCCCTCGCTCGGTTGTCCAGAGAACTCTGTTGGGATAGATCCGTGTGATCGCCGTTCCATTGCCTCAACATGCACAACTAAAGATCCGAGATGGAACCTGGCGTATGGAATGACATCTATGCTGTATCCATGAGCCCAATCACCTCTATACACCGGGCCACAGATGGCCTTGAGGAGGTCTGAAGGGCAGGACAGCTGGACGCAATCTTGCAATGTCTCAGATATGTAAGGAATATCTTCATGGATATGGAATCTATTATCGTGCCCAGGAATTCCACTCTGTTGCTGGGAACCAGGGAACTCTTTCCTAAGTTTATCTTCCATCCATGAGATTGAAGGTAAAGAAGAAGAGCCCTCGAATAGTCCTCTGCGAGACTGCAGGACGGAGCCTGGACCCAATACCTCTAGATCTCACTACCGCAAGCAGCGCTCCCAGAACCTTCGTAAAGACTCTTGGGGCAGTCGCCAGACCGAAGGGTACAAACTGGAAGTGTTGGTCCAGAAATGCGAATCTCAGGAACCTGAAGTGATCTTTGTGGATTGGTACATGAAGGTAAGCGTCCTTCAAGTCTATCGTAGTCATTAACTGCCCCTCTTGAACTAGGGGCAGGAAAGACCTTATCGTCTCCATCTTGAACGATGGGACCGACAGAAACTTGTTTAAGCATTTTAGGTCTAGACATGCCCTCTTTCTTTGGGACCATGAAAAGGTTTGAATAGTACCCTAGACCTCTTTCTGCTAGAGGTACAATTACTCAGAGAGAGGAGAGATCCCTCACGCACTCTAGAAAGGCACCTCGTATCTCTGGTTTTGATGATAGATTTGACAAGAGGAATCTGCCCCTGTGTGGATGAGATTTTAAACCTATTCTGTAACCCTGGCGATGACCTCCAGAACCCATCATCCAAACCTCTGTAAAAAGAGATAGTTTGCCTCCTACGCGATCCAGAGACGGATCGGGGCCGGCCCACCATACCGATTTTCTCTCGGCGAGCTCCTTGCTCTGCTTGGCATTATTTCAAGATTGAGATGGTTTCCAAGATTCCTTGGACTGTTCGGGTTTCGCGGCAGGCTGCTGGCGTTGGGACCTGTCCGAACGAAAAGGATGAAAATTAGAACCCTTAGGCTTATTCTTCTTATCCTGCGGTAGAAAAGCACCCTTGCCTTCAGTGACCGTGGATATGATAGAGTCCAAGCCTGGACTAAAAAGAACTTTCCTTTGAAATGGAAGGGATAGCAATCTAGATTTGGAAGTCATGTCAGCAGACTACAACTTTAACCAGAGACCTTCTGCTACAACAGAAAAACCTGATGTCTTGGCATTCAGGCAAATAATCTGCATATTTGCATCACAGATAAATGAATTAACTACCCTCAAGGTCTTAATTCTTTTCTGTATCTCCTCAAGGGGAGTTTCCACCTCGATCATATCTGATTAGTAGTGCCTTAGGGAGCTGCTTATGTAATCGTCGATAATTGTAGGGAACGCACCTCGCAGGACGGAGACCCCTCAGATGTGGACGGCTCAGTGGTACTAAATATCATATTCTTTTTAGATATTGCAATTTTATCAAAGCATGTGGAACATAGTTGAGCAGGCGGATCTACCAGAACCTCCTTGCAATAAACACAGGTATTAGATTTAGTTAAAGAGGGAGTACTAACACAGCTCCATAGCTTGCGCTGTTAATGAATTACAGAAAAATAAATGGCACCTTTATACCCTAATGGCCGGGGCACTCACCATCTCCTATGACCTGGAACCACAGAGAAACCGTTTCGTCTCCTGCAACCATCAGTCAAAAAAGAGTTTAAAGATGCCACACCCGGTCACATGAAGTGCCATGCAGGACCGCCCCTGCACTAGGGGAAAAAACGCACCAAATTAGGCCATGCAAATATCTCCCAAAGGAAAAGAACCTGACTGTTCGCACATTGCCAGAGCCTCATCTCACACATGTTGCAGCATAAAACACAATAAAAATCATGTATAAATCCCCCCCTGTTCAATAATCCCCTTCCGAGGATATTGACCCTTAATTCTATACAGATAAAGGAGTCACACTGTGACCCCGTCTTCTTGTGTTATCATATGTGTATAAAAATTAAACCATCTTACCAGAATCTATGCTGTTGAACAGGAACACTGAAGTTTAAAAAGTGTAGTAGCATCGCTCCTGACATGGACTTGAGTGTAGAAAGCAGGCAGCAAAACTCGTCAATGCTGATTGCTTATGGAGCTGTTAATACGAGTTGGAATGGTTTTGCAGAAAGACTCTCCCTGCATGTCCGGACTCTAACTTTCATCCATGCTCTCAATGAGAGGCTGACAGGACTACTTAAAACTCCAGTCCCATATCGAAGAGTACTACACTTCATAAGAGACTACTCCAAAATCTTCCAACACTTCTCTGCCATCCTACTGTGATGAAAGGCAAAGAATGATTGGGGGATGGAGGAAGTGGGGGAGGTATTTAAGCCTTTGGCTGGGGTGTCTTTGCCTCCTCCTGATGGCCAGGTTCTGTATTCCAACAAGTAATGAATGAAGCCATGGACTCTTCTGATATTAATATGGAAATATGCCACTACCTATACTACAAATACATCACTCCAAAAATCACTGTACTCTGAGGGGAAATGGGCCACAACTCGGTCTGAGAATCTCTCTCACTGAATAATCACATGGATTGTGAACACTCACCACCTGTATGAAAGAAATCATATTTTCATTACAATTTCAATAAACAAGTTGATTCCGGTTTTTATTTCTCAGACATAGTCAACACATTTATGGATTTTTAAATATATAGGGTAACCTTTCTAAAGCAAACAGAAATGGAGAAAGTGTGTTTTTAAATTTTTTTAAAAAAAAATGAAAAATAGCAATTAAAAGTAAAATAATATATATTTTTTGTTGTTGTATTTCATCACAATGCCTTTTATGCAGCTAGGGGTGGCTATCATAAATCAGACAAGGGCTTTTAGAAGGCTATTGCACTTATGTTGTTAATGTAGGGGTTCACACTGGGCCATACATGAGAATGCTTTTTGTCCAATATGAATTTTCTGATGCGCAATAAGATGTAACTTATGATCAAAACTTTTCCCACATTCAAAAACCTCTTTTCCCTCCTGTATACATTTTTTGTTGAGTAACACAAACTCTTTTGGTGATAAAACATTTCCCACATTCAAAACATGAAAATGCATTCTCTCAAGAATGAATTTTCCGATGTCTAATAAGACTTGCGTTAGAAGAAAAACATTTCCCACATTCAGAACATGAAAATGCTTTCTCTCCAGTATGAGTTTTCTGATGCGTAATAAGATTTGATTTCCATTTAAAACATTTTCCGCAATCAGAACATGAAAATGTTTTTTCTCCTGCATGAACATTCTGATGCATAACAAGAATCAATTTCTCACTAAAACACATCCCACATTCAGAACATGAAAATGTTTTCTCCCCTGTATGATATTTCTGATGTCTAACAAGATGTGATTTCCAAGTAAACCGTTTTCCACATTCAGAACATGAAAATGGTTTTTCTTCTGCATGAATATTCTTATGCATATCAAGATGTGATTTCCGAGCAAAACAATTCCCACATTCAGAACATGAAAATGCTTTCACTCCTGTATGAATTTTCTGATGTACAACAAGGGTTGATTTCAGGGCAAAACATTTCCCACATTCAGAACATGAAAAAGCTTTCTCGCCCGTATGAATTTTATGATGGTCCTTAAGATGTGATTTCAAAGCAAAATATTTTCCACATTCAGAACATGGAAATGTTTTCTCTCCTGTATGACTTTTCTGATGGTACTTAAGATGTGCTTTGAGAGTAAAACATTTTCCACATTCAGAACATGAAAATGCTTTCACTCCTGTATGAATTTTATAATGAGTAGTCAGATTTGATTTCTGAGTAAAACATTTCCCACATTCAGAACATGAAAATCCTTTCTCTCCTATATGAATTTTCTCATGTCTTAAAAGATTTGAATTCCAGATATAACGTTTCCCATTTTTAGAACATAAATTCCCCACGTTGCTTCTTTGATTTTGAAGATCGAAACTAGAATCAGTATTTTCACCATGACTAGGATTACTGTGGTTTATAAATTCACCTGTTGATAAGAAACACAATGGGATGAATGTTAGTTATTAATGACATAATATCTCCTACACCTTTCACCAACTTCTTGCTAATGCTTAAAAAGGTGGTTTACTAGACATTAATGAATATTTTTACATTTATTTTACACCAAATTGTCATGGACACCGCTGCAGGGGTTAAACTTCGACCCCCCTACCCCCTCTTGTTTCTCAGCAGTTTTGGGATCCTCAGAGCAACCGCGATCTCCCAGAGAGCTTTTGTTTGTCTTGTTTTGTCTGTAAACTGGATCTTGAAAGAAGCTGGCCTCTGACCGACCTATCTCCCCTCTGGCCGGCCGACCTCCTGAAACTGCCGGTCAGCTGCATCAGCTGGGATCCCTGGTCCCCTTTAACCCTGGTCGCTCCAGCAGCCCTTTGTCCCAGAGCTCCGCTCTTTTGGGGATTGGTAGCCCCTAGGAAGGACAAGAGGTGGTGGAATTGCCGGAGGGGAGCTACTTTGGGAACTGGGGATTTTGGACACGCCTACCCCCCAATCTTTACCGCGGCTGTAACTCTCGTCCCTAGTAACGAATCATATCGCTTTTTGAACTGTGGCACCTGGGGGACCGAGAGCTTTCAAATGACACCTTGGAAGTGCCTACACTCCCCTGGGATCACCTCAAAACCACCATCCCTGTGTCCTGGGTCTCTGTGGGACTGTGGCTTCTATGGCAGGCACCAGCCTGTCTGGAGGGCCGGGAATGGCGGGAGATATGAAGGTCAGATAAGGCTTGTTATCAAGATCAGATTCTGTATAAATGTTGTGTATTTTCCCTAATAAAGTCACTTCTTGTATTTACCTGAATGCTATGCTTGTATAGCACTCTTTGCCCAGACTGATTGTACAGGCAAGTGAAATTTTTATTAAAATTTTTTTTAAAAGATGGGTGAACACAAACATTTAAAAATCACTCTATCATGAGTTGCTAAGTTATGAAAATGAACTGTGAGACCTGTTGATTATTTATCTGGCCTTTATAGCATAAATTGATTATCAGTACTCACTAGTTTATATCAACCAGTCTAAACTGTATGGAGTGGTAAGTATCAAGTGGACTATCCGTATGGATAGTACTTATCTACCATAGTATGTTGGAATTATATCAGATTGCCAAATTGTGCAATTTGATTAGAATTAAATTAATTCTGGATAATAATTCCTGAATCACAGGAGGGTTTGTTGGGCATGTGGATTCACCAATAGTGTGTTAGGTTACATTCAATAGGTAAGAACAGTTGTGCATGTGGATTCTCCAATAGTGTGTTAGGTTACATTCAATAGGTAAGAACAGTCATATGAATGTATTCATTATGTTATGTAATGCACTGTAATCTGATTATTAAACTGTATATACACTTGTCATTCACTAAAGTATAGGAATTAGATAGGTCACAGAGATAAACCTACCATCACATGATCAATTATATGATTAGCCACTAGTATTAGCACAAAATCACGTTAAAACAACCATTTAATTTTGCTAGGAGCATACTACAACACAAAAATTTGCACACTATTGAAGTACAATTCACACTCACCAGTGAATTAGACTGACACATACATATGTAAATTTATCACACAAGAGCACACAGGAAGATTCAAATCACCATCACATTCACCTGACTTACACATAGATATGTATGGTGAGATACTATAAGAGGACTGCTATAAATATATAGAAGTAGGCATTTGTTACAATAAATCCTGCCAGAACCACAGATCATCAGTATGAATTTATTCAGGCTAAATAACCACAACTAGAGTTCTTGATTAAAATCAAAACAAATTATTGGTCAAACTTGGTCATCATGAACTATATGGAACACCGACTTAGAATGATGTCATAACACCATGTGATTAAAAGAGGAGACCACAGACCACGTATGTAACATACAAATATTACAGCAAAGTATGGACATGGATAGGGCTGAATTTGTGTTACTCAGGGGAAAGTACAATCAAGGAATTAGTATAGGAAAGTATGGGCTATGAAGGAGTAGTCAGCACATATTGATGAAGTGCAATAAACATATATATTTGAAACCCATTGCAATCAGGGCATATTCAAGTTTATTTGATCAAATAAATACACAACAAATAATTTGAATAATTTATTCTGTATAATTCATAACGAGTTACAGCATGTTAAAAATATACAAGAAACAGATCAAATAATTTATTTTACATAATTCATAACAATAGCAAACAAACACAAATTCAAAAATTCACATTAAGACAATTTTAAACTCACATGATTTAATTCTTAAATAAATAAATGTTAAAATATTGGGAAAAATGAATCATGTATAATTCACAATGAATGACAGTAAACAAATACAAATTCAAAAAATTCATAATACGACAACTTTAAATCTACATGATTTAATTCTCAACAGAAACAAATAAATGCCAAAATACTGGGAAAAATGTATAATGTTAATAATATCTCGTTTCATGATATAAGATACCTAAACAGACGAAAACTTTTTTAACTGTACGAAAGAATATATGTCCACCTTTATAATGTACAAGCACACAATTCCGCGATTCCAGCGAAGAAGTCCACCTTATATAATTCTATCTGAACACTTGATCCCAATAGGCTGTCTGAATATGACTGACAGCCATAGAAACCAATCACGTTGCGGTAGAGGCGTGACTTCCGGGTAAAGAAGTGAATAAATATTTTGAACCACGGCGGCCCGCCACCTTTGATAAAGCCTTAGCAGGCGAAACGCATCAGGGGGGTTGTGTGGGACGATGGGGTCCCATTAGTTGTTGTTTTAATCTTAAATCTATCCAAGTTGCAAAGACCGTTAATGTTAATACTTTATCACGAATAGAGAACCAGTCTTCTGAGTTTGGGGTGGTGCCATTGACTTAGTGGAGCTTTAATATTGTATCCACCATAGAATCTTAGGCTTTGATTGCCACATAGATGGAGAGTACATAAGGATATTATCATTTAGATTGATACAGAGTAACCATATTGACATTAGCATAACAGCTAATCCCATACAGTGTGTATTGACATATTAAGCAGTGCATGAAAGCAAATAGACAAATATAATAAGTGTGGAAGGTGAAGTGCAAGTATATGTTATACACTGGTGTATGTACGCTTTAACACAGATTAAGTTAACCAGAAACCTGTTAACTATAGTATGCACTAAAAGTGACTTTAAGCATATATAAAGAAAACAAATTGTCCAACATTACAAAACACTACCTTGCAGGACAATTACTTGTAACTTACCAGATATAAACGGAATATTGGTCACTTTTGATACTTTAGTATCTACTTATTGTTTATTTGCTGAAACGTACCAAATAAGCCCTTACTTGCTGCAAGAGTACTCACTATCGATAAATACTAAGTAGTGCATGAAAGCAAATAGACAAATATATTAAGTGTGGAAGGTGAAGCGAAAGTATATATTATACACTGGCGTATGTACGCTTTAACACAGATTAAGTTAACTTGAAACCTGTTGTCTATAGTATGCACTAAAAGTGACTTCAAGTATATATAAAGAAAACTAATTGTCCAACATTACAAAACGCTAACTTGCAGGACAATTATTTGTAACGTACCAAATATAACGGAATACCAATACGGGTACTATAAAGTCAAACATTGTTTCCTTACGCCTAGATTTAGAGTTCTGCGTTAGCCGTCAAAACCAGCGTTAGGGGGTCCTAATGCTGGTTTTGGCCTACCGCTGGTATTTAGAGTCTCGTAAGGGTCTAACGCTCACTTTCCAGCCGCAACTTTTCCATACCGCAGATCCCCTTACGTCAATTGCGTATCCTATCTTTTCAATGGGATCTTCCTAACGCCGGTATTTAGAGTCTTGGCTGAAGTGAGCGTTAGAACTCTAACGACAAGACTCCAGCTGTAGGAAAAAGTCAGGAGTTAAGAGCTTTATGGGCTAACGCCGGTTCATAAAGCTCCTAACTACTGTGCTCTAAAGTACACTAACACCCATAAACTACCTATGCACCCCTAAACCAAGGCCCCCCCACATCGCCGCCACTCTAATAAATTGTTTTAACCCCTAATCTGCCGACCGCACACTGCCGCAACCTACATTATCCCTATGTACCCCTAATCTGCTGCCCCTAACATCGCCGACCCCTATATTATATTTATTACCCCCTAATCTGCCCCCCCCCCAACATCGCTGCTACCTTACCTACACTTATTAACCCTAATCTGCCGACCGGACCTCACCGCTACTATAATAAATGTATTAACCCCTAATCCGCCTTACTCCTGACTCAAAAACCCTATAATAAATAGTATTAACCCCTAATCTGCCCTCCCTAACATCGCCGACACCTAACTTCAAGTATTAACCCTTAATCTGCCGACCGAACCTCGCCGCTACTCTAATAAATGTATTAACCCCTAAAGCTAAGTCTAACTCTAACACTAACACCCCCCTAAGTTAAATATAATTTAAATCTAACAAAATAAAATAAATCTTATTAAATAAATTAATCCTACTTAAAGCTAAATACTTACCTGTAAAATAAACCCTAATATAGCTACAATATAAATAATAATTATATTGTAGCTATTTTAGGATTTATATTTATTTTACAGGCAACTTTGTATTTATTTTAACTAGGTACAATAGCTATTAAATAGTTAATAACTATTTAATAGCTACCTAGTTAAAATAATTACAAAATTACCAGTAAAATAAATCCTAACCTAAATTACAATTAAACCTAACACTACACTATCAATAAATTAATTAAATAAACTACCTACAATTATCTATAATTAAATCAACTAAACTAAATTACAACAAAAAAAACACTAAATTACAAAAAATAAAAAAAGATTACAAGAATTTTAAACTAATTACACCTACTCTAAGCCCCTAAAAAAATAACAAAGCCCCCCAAAATAAAAAAATGCCCTACCCTATTCTAAAATAAAAATGTTACAGCTCTTTTACCTTACCAGCCCTTAAAAGGGCCTTTTGCGGGGCATGCCCCAAAGAAAACAGCTCTTTTGCATGTAAAAAAAACATACAATACCCTCCCACATTACAACCCACCACCCACATACCCCTAATCTAATCCAAACCCCCCTTAAAAACCTAACACTAAGCCCCTGAAGATCTTCCTACCTTATCTTCACCACGCCGGTTATCACCGATCCGTCCAGAAGAGGGTCCGAAGTCTTCAGCCTATCCAGCAAGAAGAGGTCCAGAAGAGGCTCCGAATTCTTCATCCTATCCGGCAAGAAGAGGAGATCCGGACCGGCAAACATCTTCATCCAAGCGGCATCTTCTATCTTTATCCATCCGACGAGGAGCGGCTCCATCTTCAAGACCTCCGGCGCGGAACATCCTCTTCTCCCGACGACTAGACGACGAATGAAGGTTCCTTTAAGCCTTAAGGGACGTCATCCAAGATGGCGTCCCTCGAATTCCAATTGGCTGATAGGATTCTATCAGCCAATCGGAATTAAGGTAGGAAAAATCTGATTGGCTGATTGAATCAGCCAATCAGATGCAAGTTCAATCGGATTGGCTGATCCAATCAGCCAATTAGTTTGAGCTCGCATTCTATTGGCTGATCGGAACAGCCAATAGAATGCGAGCTCAATCTGATTGGCTGATTGGATCAGCCAATCCGATTGAACTTGAATCTGATTGGCAGATTTTCCCTACATTAATTCCGATTGGCTGATAGAATCCTATCAGCCAATCGGAATTCGAGGGACGCCATCTTGGATGACGTCCCTTAAAGGAACCTTCATTCATCGTCTAGTCGTCGGGAGAAGAGGATGTTCCGCGCCAGAGGTCTTGAAGATGGAGCCGCTCCTCGTCGGATGGATGAAGATAGAAGATGCCGCTTGGATGAAGATGTTTGCCGGTCCGGATCTCCTCTTCTTGCCGGATAGGTTGAAGACTTCGGAGCCTCTTCTGGACCTCTTCTTGCCGGATAGGATGAAGACTTCGGACCCTCTTCTGGACGGATCGGTGATACCCGGCGTGGTGAAGATAAGGTAGGAAGATCTTCAGGGGCTTAGTGTTAGGTCTTTTTAAGGGGGGTTTGGGTTAGATTAGGGTTATGTGGGTGGTGGGTTGCAATGTGGGGGGGGGTATTGTATGTTTTTTTACAGGCAAAAGAGCTGTTTTCTTTGGGGCCTTCCCCCGCAAAAGGCCCTTTTAAGGACTGGTAAGGTAAAAGAGCTGTAAAAATTTTATTTTAGAATAGGGTAGGGCATTTTTTTTATTTTGGGGGGGGCTTTGTTATTTTTTTAGGGGGCTTAGCGTAGGTGTAATTAGTTTAAAATTCTTGTAATCTTTTTTTATTTTTTTGTAATTTTGTGTTTGTTTGTTTTTGTAATTTAGGTTTTTTTTTTGTAATTTAGTTTAGTTGATTTAATTGTAGATAATTGTAGGTAGTTTATTTAATTAATTTATTGATAGTGTAGTGTTAGGTTTAATTGTAACTTAGGTTAGGATTTATTTTACAGGTAATTTTGTAATTATTTTAACTAGGTAACTATTAAATAGTAAATAACTATTTAATAGCTATTGTACCTAGTTAAAATAAATACAAAGTTGCCTGTAAAATAAATATAAATCCTAAAATAGCTACAATATAATTATTATTTATATTGTAACTATATTATGGTTTATTTTACAGGTAAGTATTTAGCTTTAAATAGGATTAATTTATTTAATAAGATTTATTTTATTTCGTTAGATTTAAATTATATTTAACTTAGGGGGGTGTTAGACTTAGCTTTAGGGGTTAATACATTTATTAGAGTAGCGGCGAGGTCCGGTCGGCAGATTAGGGGTTAATACTTGAAGTTAGGTGTCGGCGATGTTAGGGAGGGCAGATTAGGGGTTAATACTATTTATTATAGGGTTTTTGAGTCGGGAGTGAGGCGGATTAGGGGTTAATACATTTATTATAGTAGCGGTAAGGCCCGGGCGGCAGATTAGGGGTTAATAAGTGTAGGTAGGTAGCGGCGACGTTGGGGGGGGCAGATTAGGGGGTAATAAATATAATGTAGGGGTCGGCGGTGTTAGGGGCAGCAGATTAGGGGTACATAGGGATAACGTAGGTTGCGGCGGTGTACGGAGCGGCAGATTAGGGGTTAAAAATAATATGCAGGGGTCAGCGATAGCGGGGGACGGCAGATTAGGGGTTAATAAGTGTAAGATTAGGGGTGTTTAGACTCGGGGTTCATGTTAGGGTGTTAGGTGCAGACTTAGGAAGTGTTTCCCCATAGGAAACAATGGGGCTGCGTTAGGAGCTGAACGCTGCTTTTTTGCAGGTGTTAGGTTTTTTTCCAGCTCAAACTGCCCCATTGTTTCCTATGGGGGAATCGTGCACGAGCACGTTTTTGAAGCTGGCCGCGTCCGTAAGCAACGCTGGTATTGAGAGTTGCAGTGGCGGTAAATATGCCTGTACGCTCCCTTTTTGGAGCCTAACGCTGCCCTTCAGACAACTCTAAATACCAGCGTTGTTTAAAAGGTGCGGAGGGAAAAAAACACACGTAGCTAACGCACCCCTTCTAACGCAAAACTCTAAATCTAGGCGTTAGTATAAAATATTGATTGCCCAAAATAAGTGCTATTTAAAAGCACAAGTACTAACAGCCTATTCAGGCATATATTATATATTATAAAATAAACATCAAAATACGCAAAATATTTAGACTGAGAAGGGATGGAAAAATACCTGTAGTTTTGTCAAATTTGGTGCAACGCACGCAAGATACGCAATATATTCATACTTAAAAGTGATGGAAAAATAGCTGCAGTATCATTAAATTTAGTGCAACATACAATTTATTGTATAATCACCTAAATAATTGTTACAATTTAGTAACACATGGTCAGATCATAGCACACTAATAATATACTAAAATGTAACGCAAAAAATAAGTGCAACTATACTGACACTGATGTGCCACAATAAATATTAAACACTGTTTCATTGGTATAAATAATACGGATTGCTTAAAACAAGTGCTATTCAACAGCACAAGCACTAACAGCCTACTCAGGCACATACTATATATTACAAAACAAGCATCAAGATATGCAATTTATTTATACATGGAAATAGTTGCAGTAATACATGCAATTTTTTGCTGTATTTGTCTTATATTGGTTACAGTTTAATAATCAGATTACAGTGCATTACATAACATAATGAATACATTCATATGACTGTTCTTACCTATTGAATGTAACCTAACACACTATTGGTGAATCCACATGCACAACAAACCCTCCTGTGATTCAGGAATTATTATCCAGAATTAATTTAATTCTAATCAAATTGCACAATTTGGCAATCTGATATAATTCCAACATACTATGGTAGATAAGTACCATCCATACGCATAGTCCACTTGATACTTACCACTCCATACAGTTTAGACTGGTTGATATAAATTAGTGAGTACTGATAATAAATGTATGCTATAAAGGCCACATAAATAATCAACAGGTCTCACAGTTCATTTTCATAACTTAGCAACTCATGATAGAGTGATTTTTAAATGTTTGTGTTCACCCATCTTTTAAAAAAAAATTTTTTTAATAAAAGTTATATTTTAATAAAAATTTCACTTGCCTGTACAATCAGTCTGGGCAAAGAGTGCTATACAAGCATTTCTCTCTAAGGAATCTAATCTCAATTGTTCATAAAGTTTTGCACTAAATGCTAGCACCACTCCTCATGAGCAAATAATACATTGATACTGACATATAAAGTATCTCAAGTAATAAACATAATTGAGGAGCTTGCCTTTATAGTGACCTTGCTACTGTGTGTATAGTGTTACCTGAATGCTAGTCTGTCTAATTATTTGGGTGGAAATGCTAAATTACACAAATATTTAAAAAATCATGTAACAATCTCAGTTCCAAGTATTGTACAGATGTAAAAAATCTCTAACAGATCACTATCCTAATATTAGGAACAACAAAAAAACACTATATAACAATTAAGAAATAAAACACCCTTCTTTTGTAAATCTGTCAATAGCCTAGTTTTTCTAAATGTGTTAAAAAACATAAATTATGCTTACCTGATAATTTAATTTCCTTCTGTATGAGGAGAGTCCACTGTATCATTCCTTACTGTTGGGAAATACTGAACCTGGCCACCAGGAGGAGGCAAAGACACTCAGTGAAAGGCTTAAATACTCCCCCTACTTCACTCATATCCCAGTCATTCTGCCAAGGGAACAAGAAAAAGTAGGAGAAATATCAGGGTATAAATGGTGCCAGAAGAGAAACAAATTATCAGGTAAGCATAATTCCTTACTGTTGGGAAAACTATACCCAAGCTCTAGAGGACACTGCATGATAATGGAAGGGGTAAGAGAGAGGCGGACCCTAATCTGAGGGCACCACAGCCTGCAAAACCTTTCTCCCAAAAAGCTGCTTCAGCCAAAGCAAAAACAAACTTATGTAAGGAGGACCAGGTAGCCGCCTTACAAATCTGATCCATAAAGGCCTCGTTCTTAAAGGCCCAAGAGGAAGCCACTGCTCTAGTGGAATGAGCCGTAATCCTCTGAGGAGGTTTATGTCCCGCTGTCTCATAAGCAAAGCAGCTAACACCGAAAAGATAAGGAAGTTGAAGAAGCCTTCAGACCCTTAAGCTTCCCAGAGTAGATAACAAACAAGGTTGAACCACATCAAAATTATGAAGTAAACAATCCTTCGAAGAAGAAGGATTAGGACACAAGGAAGGAACGACAATCTCTTGATTGAAGTTGCGATCAGACACAACCTTAGGAAGAAAACCCAAACGGGTACGTATGACAGCCTTATCAGAGTGGAATACCAGATAAGGAGGCTCACATTGCAAGGCAACTATTTTAGAAACTCTGCGTGCCAACGCAATAGCCAATAGAAAAAAAACCTTCCATGACAACAATTTGATGTCAACCGAATGCAAAGGCTCAAACTGAGTCCTTTGCAAAACCTTAAGAACAAGATTCAAACTCCAAGGTGGAGCATTAGATCTAAACACACGTCTGATCCTAATCAGATCCTTAACGAAAGATTGCACGTCTGGGAGCTCTGCGAGTCTCCTGTGCAGCAAAACAGATAGGGCTGAAATCTGTCCCCTAAGGGAACTGGCAGAAAGGCCCTTCTCCAGACCTTCCTGGAGAAAAGAAAGTATCCTGGCAGCCTTACCTTATGCCAGGCTAAACCACGTTGTTCACACTAGAATAAGTAAGCTCTCCACACCTTATGATAGATGAGACGATTAACATGCTTATGAGTTTGAATGAGAGTATCAATAACCCTTTCAAAGAAACCTCTCTTGGCTAGGACTAAGCGTTCAATCTCCACGGTCAGCCTCAGAGAATCTAGATTTTGATGAACAAGAGGACCCTGTTCGAGCAGATCCCTGCGACAAGTTAACTTCCACGGCGGAGATAAGCACATCCCCACCAGATCTGCGAACCACATTCTTTGCGGCCACAATGGAGCAATCAGTATCACTGATGCCTGCTCCTGCTTGATGCGGGACCCTACACGAGGAAGAAGTGGTAACGGCGGGAAAAGGTAAATTAGAATGAACCTCCAAGGCACTGCTAATGCATCTATTAGCTCAGCTTGAGGATCCCTGGACTGCGACCCATTTCTGGGTAGCTTGGTATTGAGTCGGGACGCCATGAGATCTCTCTGGTGTCTCCCATTTGTTGCAAATCTCTGCAAACACCTAGGGATGGAGAGGCCATTTCAGAAAACTCTGCGTGCCGACACAATAGCCAATAGCGAGATGAAAGGATTGTCTGCTGAGGAAATCCGCTTCCCAGTTGTTCACACCCAAAATGTGGATCGCTGACAGCGAGCAGTTTTGGGCCTCCGCCCATTAGAGAATCTGAGATACTTCCCTCATGGCTAGGAAGCTTCTCGTACCCCCCTGATGGTTGATGTAAGCCACCGAGGTCATGTTGTCTGATTGGAATCTGATAAACTGGGATGAACCCAGAAGAGGCCAAGCCTTCAGAGCATTGAAGATTGCCCGAAGTTCTAGAATGTTGATCAGGAGGGAGGATTCCTCTCGAGTCCACAGGCCCTGTGCCTTCCTGGCACCCCAAACATCTCCTCATTCTGATAGACTTGCGTCCGTAGTCACAATCTCCCAGGATGGTCTCAAGAAGGATGTCCCTTGGGACAGGTGATCTGGACAGAGCCACCAGGAGAGCGATTCTCTCGACAGGTTGTCCAGAGAAATCTGTTGAGACAGATCTGCATGATCGCCGTTCCACTGTCTCAGCATTCACAGCTGTAGTGGTCTGAGATGGAATCTGGCAAAAGGAATGATGTCCATGCTGGACACCATGAGACCAATCACCTCCATACACTGAGCCACAGAGGGCCTAAAGGAGGTCGGGAGGGCAAGACAAGCTTAAGTTAGCTTGCAACGTCTCTGGTCTGTAAGGAAGATCCTCATGGATACGGCGTCTATTATAGTGCCCAGGAATTCCACCCTGGTACTGGGAATAAGAGAACTCTTTTCTAAGTTTATATTCCATCCATGAGATCGAAGAAGAAACACAAGAGATTCCGAATGGTCTTCTGCCAGACAAGATGGTGCTTGAACCAGAATATCGTCCAACTATGGAGCTACTGCTATACATCTGGTTCTGGCAACTGCAAGCGGAGCCCCTAGAACCTTCGTAAAAACTCTTGGAGCAGTAGCTAGACCAAAGGGAAGTGCAATAAACGAAGTGCTGGTCCAGGAATGCAAACCTTAGGAACTTGAAATGTTCCTTGTGGATTAGAACGTGAAGGTAAGCATCCTTCAGATCTATAGTGGTCAAAAACTGTCCTTCCTGAAATAAGGGAAGGACTGACCTTATCGTCTCCATCTTGAACGAGGGGACAGATAGGAATTTATTAAAGCACTTTAGGTCCAGAATCGTGCGGAAAATTCCCTCCTCCTTTGGGACCACAAAAAGGTTTGAATAGTATCCCAAACCTCTTTCTGCGAGAGGTACCGGGACAATGACTCCTAGGGAGGCTAGATCCCTCACGCACCCCAGAAAGGCTTCTCTCTTTTCTGGCCTTGAAGACAGGTTTGATAGGAGGAATCTGCCCCTGGGAGGTTTGTTCCTCTTATCCTGTGGTAAAAAGGCACCTTTGCCTCCAGTAACCATGGAGATAATTGAGTCCAGACCTGGACCAAACAAAATCTTTCCCTTAAAGGGGAGGGAAAGAAGTCTGGACTTAGAAGTCATGTCCACAGACCAGGACTTCAGCTAGAGTGCCCTACGGGCTTTAACAGAAAAAACTGAAGACTTAGCATTCAGGTGAATAATTTGCATCACAAATAAAAGAATTAGAAACCCTTAATTATTTCCTGGATCACGTTGAGGGGACCCTCCACCTTGATCAATTCAGAATTTTTGGTAAAAATTCAAGGATTTTTACCAGTAGGTATCTGCTCTAGCAACAGCTGCTGCCGGTTGAAATAAATATCCCGTATGTTGAAACAGCTTTCTTAACAGAGTTTATATCTTCTTATCCATGGGCTCTTTGAACAAGCGGGATAGTAGTGCGTTTAGCAAGCGTGGAGATAGCGCCATCCACCTTGGGGATGGAACCCCACAACTCCAATTGAGAGTTCGGGACCGGGAACAATTTCTTAAAGGAAGACGGAGGGGAAAAGGAAGAACCAATCTTTTCCCATTCATTCTTAATAATATTTGTCATCTTTGCAGGCCTGTCCTCGTAGACCTTATCTAATTTAGGGATCAAAGGTTCCTCAGGTAATTTGGGCTCTGGAACCTCTAACGTAGTAAAAACTTCCTTCAACAGAAAGTGTAAATGTTCAATCCTAAATCTAAAGTCTGGTTCCTCCACAGGTGGAGGTTTAGAGGCAGCAGACTCCGACCCAGAAAGTACATCCTCTGAAGTATCAGAGACGCCTTCATCAAAGGATAATCTTGTATCAGATAAAAGCAACAAACTAGCTGATGACCCCTGGGAAGGATAGCAATATTTTACCTTTCACTTAGCAGGGCGAGGTAAAGCACTAAAGGCCGCAGACACCACTGTTTGTTACTGCCCAGTAAAGTCTAGCGGTAAAAGGCCCCCTTTGCCTCCTCCTGGTGGCCAGGTTCAGTATTTCCCAACAGTAAGGAATGATGCCGTGGACTCTCCTCCAAAAATAGCTATTAAAAATGCAATCCCCTTAGAAAGACCAGCAACAAAAAGGGTATTTTGCTGGACCTTAGTAGATTAAAGGGACACTAAACCTAAATTTTGTCTTTCTTGATTCAGATAGAGCATGCAATTTTAAGCAACTTTGTACGCCTATTATCAATTTTTCTTCATTCTATTGCTATCTTTATTTAAAAAGCAGGAATGTGATGCATAGAAGCCGGCCCATTTTTGGTTGAGAACCTGGGTTATGCTTGCTTATTGGTGGGTAAATGTAAGCCTCCAATAAGCAAGCACTATCCATGGTGCTGAACCTAAAATGGGCTGGCTGCTAAGATTTAAATTACTGCTTTTAAAATAAAGATAGCAAGAGAACGAATAAAAATTGATAATAGGAGTAAATTATAAAGTTGCTTAACATTTCATGCTCTATCTGAATCATGAAAGAAAAAATTTGGGTTCATTGTCCCTTTAAATAGCTACCACAGCATAACAAAAAAGTTTTCAAGTCTATTTCAAGTATCATTTATCACATATCTTTCACTAACTATCTAGTGACATAGAATTATCTTAAATTGCAAGATAAAATTTTAAACAGATAAAAGAAATCCTAAGACGTCAGATATTATTTTCTGTAATGTTCACATCATAATGCAATATTGCCTTTAAAAAGTATGACAATTTAGAACAAAATTGAAAACTATACTAGATATAGGCCCATACCAGAGAAGGTTTAGCATAGCTGACATACCTTTAGCATGCCCTAATTTAATGGAGATTGCGACTGTGATAAATATTGCTTCATATTACAAGTTTAAAGTTATAAAATAGTGCTAGAAGAATTAGCATGCCCTGAGACTTATTATTATTCTTTATTTATAAAGCACCAACAGATTCTGCATCGCTGTCCATGGGAACAAAGATAAAAGTACAACAGAGAAACAATACAATAAAAGACAAAATTGAGAAATTGGGAATTGAGGGCCCTATTCCCGTGGGAATTTACAATCTAGATGGGTAGGAAAGTGAGAAACAGGAGGTGGGGACTGCAAAGGTGAGAATGATATTAGTGAGTAGATAGATGATGTCAACAGTTAAGTAAGTAAAATAATTTTTTTACTGAGTCGGTGATAAGCTTCCCTGAACAAAAAGGTCTTTAGGTAGCTTTTAAAGGAGGACAGGATTAGCAGAAAGTCTGGACTGCACTTCCTTGAGCTGTCAGAGGGTTGGTGCCGCACAAGAGAAGTCCTGTTGTCTAGCATGGGAGGAGATGATGGTAGAGGATGCAAGGAGCAGGTCATTGTTGGATCTTAGGGGGTGGGCTGAAGTATATTTGTTGATGAGGGAGGACAGGTGAGGGCATTGATGAGGGCTTTGTAGGTCAGGGTGAGAATTTTGAATTTAACTCTGCTGTGAATGGGGAGCCAGTGAAGGGATTCACAGAGAGGTGCAGCAGATACAGAGCGCCGGGAGAGGTGGATTAGCCTGGCAGAGGCATTTAGCATGGATTGAAGGGTGAAGAGGCGGTAGAGAGGAAGGCCAATTAGTAGGTTATTACAGTAGTCAAGTCGGGAAATTTACAGGGAGTGGATTAGCTGTTTAGTAGTTTCAGCGCTCAGAAACAGACAAATTTTGGAGATATTGCGTAGATGATTGCGGCAGGATGAAGAGAGCAATAGGATGTGGGGAATGAAGGACAGATTTGAGTCAAGTGTGACTCCAAGGCAGCAGACTTGGGGTGATGGGGAGATAGTGGTGCCGCAAACAGTGATAGAAAACTTGGAAACTGGAGTAGAGTTAGAGGGGGGGATTTTAAGAAATCAAAAACTAGAGACAGAGAAGGATCTGTTAGAGATAAGAGTGACTCCAGGAGAGGGCAGTATCACAGAGACCAAGAGAGCCGAGAGTCCGTAGGAGGAGGGCAGCAGAGAGGTCAAGTAAGATGAGTATAGAGTACTAGCCATTGTTTTTAGCAGAAAGGAGATCGTTAGTAACCTTGGTGAGGGCAGTCTCAGTTGAGTGTTGGGGACGGAAGCCAGATTGCAGGGGGTCGAGCAATGAGTTGGAGGACAGGAAGTGGGTTAGGCGATCGAAAAAGAAAATTTATGCTTACCTGATAAAATTTCTTTCTTTCCGGATACAGTGAATCCACAACTTCATCAATTACTGTTGGGGAATATCACTCCTAGCCAGCAGGAGGAGGCAAAGAGCAAATTTCACTCCCTTTCCCACAGCCCCCAGTCATTCGAACGAAGGAAAATTGAGAGAAAAAAAAAGAAGTAACACAAAGTGTAGAGGTGCCTGAAGTTTAGTAAAAAAAAACTGTCTTGAAATAAAGGGCAGGGCCGTGGACTCGCCCTATCTGGAAAGAAATTTATCAGGTAAGCATAAATTTTCTTTTCTTTCCTAAGATACGGTGAGTCCACGGCTTCATCAATTACTGTTGGGAATCAATACCCAAACTAGAGGACACAGATGAATAGGGAGGGACAAGACAGGCAGACCAAAACAGAAGGCACCACCGCTTGAATAACCTTACTCCCAAAAGGAAAAATCCTCAGTCAAAGCAAAAATATCAAATTTGGAAAGAGTATGTAAGGAAGACCAAGTTGCTGCCTTGCAAATCTGTTCCACAGAAGCTTCAATTTTGAAAGCCCAAGAAGAAGAGAGACAGCCCTCGAGTAATTAGGCATAACTCTTTCAGAAGACTGCAGCCTTGCAGTCTGAAAAGCAAAACAAATTAAACTTCTCAACCAGAGAAAAAAGAAGTAGTAGTTTTCTGTTACAGAGAAAACAAACAAAACCAGAAGACTGGCAAAACCCCTAGTTCCACAGTCATCAACATATAAGGATGAGGACACAGAAAAGGAATAACAAATTCCCAAACAATATTTCCACTTAGGAAAAATAACCGCCATATCCAAAAAAGATAAGGCGAATTACACTGCAAAGCCGAGAGTAGCTAAACTCCCAGAGCAGAAGATAGAGCAAAAAAAGAAAACTTCCAAGATAAAAATTTTAAAATCTATGGAATGTTAAGGCTCAAACTGAGCCTGCTGCAAACCTCAAAACAAGGTTAAAGTTCCAAGATGAGCAACAGACTTAAACACAGGCCTAATATTAACCAGGTTCTGACAAAAAGGTACACTTGGACACTTGTGTAAAAAAAGGAAAAACAGAGAAATCTGACCCTTCAGCGAACTGACTGACAAAACATCCCCCAGACTGTCCAGGAGAAGGACAAAACCCCCAGGAATCCTGACCCTACTTCCAAGTGTAGTCCATGGATTCACACCAAACAGGGAATTTACGCCAAACCTTATGGTAGAAATTACTAGTAACAGGCCTGCGAGCTTGAATCATGGTCTCAATGAAAAACTACGCTTAGACAGAACTAAGCATTCAGGCTCCAAGCGGATAGCTTCAGAGAAAACAAACATTGAATGAAAGAACGAACCCTGAATTAGAAGGTCCATCCTCAGGAACAACCACCAAGGTGGAAGAAATCTCTGCCAGGTCTAAATACCAGATCCTGCAGGACTATGCAGGAACTATGAACATACCGATGCTCACTCCCATTTGATGCAAGCAATGACTCATGGAAGGAGAGCAATCAGAGTGAAATCCCAAGGGATCATCAGGGTATTTAGCAGAGCAGCCAGCTGATCTCTTGACCTTAAACATAAGCGTACTGCCATCTCCAACTCCAGCACCCCCCATTTGAGAATAAACCTGGAAAACCCCTCCAGGAGACGCGCCCACTCCCCAGGCGAAAAATCCGACTGCTCAAGAAGTCCGCTCCCGGTATTCACTCTTGAAATGTGAATAGTGGATAAACAACTAATGTGAGCGTTCGCCCATTGAAAAATCCACACCAATCATGGCAAAGGAACTCAAGGTTCCTCCCAGGTGGTTAGTGTAAACCACTGAGATGAAATTATTTAACTAGAACCTGAAAAAAAATGGATAAGACAACTGAGACCAAGCCATCAGAGCGTTGTAGATCACTCTCCCCTCCAAGATAGTTATGGGTTAGCGACTGTGGTCACTATTAATCTCTAGTGGTCACTATTACTCTTTAAGGTCTCTGGAAGCATGTGTCCAGAGACAGATACTCCTGAGAAAACCAAAAGATTCTGGAGAATGCGGGTAACGATCCCGCTACCTCTTCCAAGCAAAGCAAGAGCTTTACCACAAATTCCCCTCTCTGATTTATAGGGAATATTCTCAAGTCGATAGATCTATTCTCCGAGACAGAGCCACAAGATCCCAAGTCCACTATCTGAACATGCGTAACAGCAGCCTCTCAGATGGAATAGAACAAAGGGATGATGTCCAATGAAGCAACCATCAGCCTAATTACCTCCATACATTGATCTACTGAAGCCAAACAGTAGAGTGCCGAAAGAGGCAAAAGGAAAGAATTCTCTATTTTCTGACCTCTGTCAAAATTATGTCCAGAGATAGGGAAACTAATATGGTCCCTAAGAAACTACCCCTTTAGCTGGACAAGGGAACTTATTTTCAGATTCACTTCCATCCGTGGGAATGAAGAAGACAATATCTCTGTATGAGAGTTGCTTATTGAAAAGATGGCGCCTGACCCATTATGTCATCCAGGAAGGGCACCACAGCAATTCCCGGAAACCTGATCACTGCCAAGATAGCCCCCTCTGGGAGCCGTGGCAAGGCCAAAGGGAAGAGTCACAAGCTGAAAGTGACAGAAAGGCAAAAACTCAGGAACTTGAAAATACGCATCCTCCAGGTCAATGGTCACCATGAAATGACCCTTTTAGACCAAAGGAAGAATGAAACCACTGGTTTTCATTTTGAAAAGACCATACCCTGAGTCAACTTGTTTAGACACTTTAGATTTAAAGTTAACAACCAGCACCCAGAGGTGGATTTGAATCTTGGACCTTCTGCTTGCAAGCCCATTGTGCTAACCATTAAGCCACAACAGAGCATCAACAATATGACCAAAAAAAAAATCCCTCTTTTTCGGGAACCACGAAAAGAAACGAATAGAATTCTAGACCCTGCTCCCATACAGGAACTGGAACTAACACTCACAGGGAAGAGAGGTCCCAAACGCACTTCAAAAATGCCTCACTGTTATATGGTCTGCAAATAAATTGAGAGGTGGAACCCATCTCTGGGAGGAAAGGTATGCATTCTATGTAGAAACCCTGAGATACTGTGTCCGCAGCCTATCTGGGACATCTCAAATCCATTATCCGAAATATTACTGTCAAATCAAATCTGCCACAACGCCCCGCGGACCCATCTCTGGGAGGAAAGGTATGCATTCTATGTAGAAACCCTGAGATACTGTGTCCGCAGCCTATCTGGGACATCTCAAATCCATTATCCGAAATATTACTGTCAAATCAAATCTGCCACAACGCCCCGCGGACTAGCTTAAGAGCCTTAATTCTGTTCTGCATCTCCTCCAAAGGAGTCCCTACCAAATTGGAATCAAACAAGGCGTCGCACCAATAGTATTGCGCACTTGACACAGTGGCAATACAAACTTCCATGTAAGCCGTCAGCCTAGTCCATTGATCCTGAAAAGAACAGCTATCCTCTCTAGGAATCATAGTTTTTTTAGCCAGAGTAGAAATGCCCTACTACTTAAGGCACCGTGCACCATGATTTTTAATAGAGACAGCGACAGGAAACATCCTTTTAAAGACAGGAGATGGGGAAAAAGGAATCCCTGACTTCACCCATTCCTGCGAAAAATCTCCTAGCACGGTCTGGAACAGGAAAACTTCCACAGAGGAATCCTAGTATATATAAAGTCTACTAGATTTTTTAGGGTTGACAACGACAGACGTATCGGAGTCACTCCAAAGTAGCCAAAACCTCCATTAACCATACACGAAGGTGCCCAAGCTTAAATCTGAAGGATACCACTTCAGCATCAGATGAAGGAATTATACTGTCCGAATCTGAGATTTCACCCTCAGAGGCTACCAACATATTCTCCTCATCAGACCTATGAGGAAGGTCAACGTGTATAGCAGTAGGTGGAACAGAAACCTTACTATCTGAATCTCTAAAATCCCTCAAGCTATTTCCCATTAGCATAGGGAAGGCAGATAATGCCGCAGAGATCGCAGAAGATACCGCAGCAAAAATAATTCTGCAAGCAAATAAGCTCCTCCAGGAGACAGAGGAAATCACAGGGCACTGTATTCATATACATGTATGGCGTCATCGCCATAAGGCTAGGGACATTTAAGGAGAAACTAGATATAAATTGAAAATGTGGAAGAAATTTAAATTGTACTGTCATTTTACATGAGCCTAAAAAATATTGAGATGTATTAGGCAAAAAAATAAGACAGGCTTGCACAGACCTAAACAAACAATGAATGTCTAAGAGCAAAAAAACACAGGCAATAAAAAAACAACAAAAAAACAACAAATTATGCTTACCAGATAATTTCATTTCCTTCAGTACAAGGAGAGTCCACAGCTTAATTTCCTACTGTTGGGAAACTTATACCAAAGCTCTAGAGGACACTGAATTGCAAAACCTTAAGAACCAGATTCAAACTCAAAGGGGGAGCCGAAGATCTGAACACAGGTCTGATCCTAATCAGAGCCTTAACATAGGACTGAACATCTGGAAGCTCAGAGAGCCTCCTGTGCAGTAAAACAGACAAGGCCGAAATCTGTCCCCTCAGGGAACTGGCCGAAAGATCCTTCTCCAGACCATCCTCGAGAAGCATAAAAATCCTGGCAACCTTAACTTTATGCCAAGGAAATCCACGCTCTTCACACCAGAATAAGTAGGTTCTCCACACCTTATGATAGATGCAATGAGTAACCGGCTTAAGAGCTTCAATAAGAGTATCAATAACTCTCTCAATAAACCCTCTCTTGTCTAGGACTAAGCATTCAATCTCCACGCAGTCAGACTAAGAGAATCTAGATTTTGATGAACAAAAAGGACCTTGTTCCAACAGATCCCTGCGACAAGGTAAATTCCATGGAGGAGAAGATGACATCCTCACAAGGTCCGCAAACCACGTCCTTAGCGGCCACGATGGAGCAATCAGTATTACTGACGCTTGCTCCTACTTGATGTGGGCCACTACTCGAAGGAGTGGTAAAGGCGGAAAAAGGTAGATTAGATTGAACCTTCAAGGAACTGCCAATGCATCTATTAGCTCCATCTGAGGATCCTTGGACCTCGACCCATATCTGGGTAAATTGGTATTGAGACGAGATGCCATGAGATCTATCTCCGGCGTCCCCCACCTGGAGCATATCTCTGCAAACACTTCGGGATGGAGAGACCATTCCACCCGAATGAAAAGGATTGTCTGCTGAGAAAGTCTGCTTCCCAGTTGTCCACACCCGGAATGTGGATAGCTGACAGCGAACAGCTGTGGGCCTCTGCCCACTCCAGAATCTGAGATACTTCCCTCATCGCTATGGAGCTTCTCGTTTCCCCCTGATGGCTGATGTAAGCCACCAAGGTTATATTGTCTGATTGGAATCTGATAAAACCAGGCCAAACCCAGAAGAGGCCAAGATTTCAGAGCATTGTAGATTGCTCGAAGTTCCAAAATGTTGATCAGGAGGGAGCTTTCTTCCTGAGACCACAGGCCCTGTGTCTTCTTGGCACCCCAAACAGATCCCCATCCTGAGAGGCTCGGGTCGGTAGTCATAATCTCCTAAGATGGTCTGAGAAAAGATGTCCCTTGGACAGATGATCTGGACAGAGCCACCAAGAGAGCGATTCTCTTGACCCGTTTTTTAGGGAAATCTGTTGAGACAGATCCGAATGATCCCCGTTCCACTGTCTCAGCATGCACAGCTGTAGTAGTCTGAGATCGGAACCTGGCAAAGGGAATTATGTCCATGCTGGACACCATGATACCAATTACCTCCATACACTGAGCCACAGATGGCTTTAAAGAGGTCCAGAGGGCAAGACATGCCGAAGCTTCTCTGGTCGGTTAGAAAAATCCTAATGGATACTGAATCTATTATAGTGCCCAGGAATCCTACCCTGGTGCTTGGAATGAGAGAACTCTTCTCTAAGTTTATCTTCCATCCATGTGATCAAAGAAGAGAGAGAATAGAAACCGAATGGTCCTCTGCTAGAAGAAAGGATGGCACTTGAACCAAAATGTCATCCAAGTAGGGAGCTACCGCTAAACCTTGGGTTCTGGCGACAGCCAGAAAAACTCCCAGAAACTTTGTGAAGATTCTTGGGGCCGTAGCTAGACCAAACGAAGTGCTGATCCAGGAACGCAAACCTTAGGAACTGGAAGTGGTCCCTGTGGATTGGAACGTGAAGGTAGGCATCCTTGAGATCTAAACTATACTGAACTAGAGGAAGAATGGACTTTATTGTCTCCATCTTTAAAGAGGGAACATTTAGAAACTTGTTTAAGCACTTCAGGTCCAGAATTGGGCAAAAAGTTCCCTCCTTCTTTGGGACCACAAACAGGTTTGAGTAGTATCCCAAACTTCTTTCTGCGATAGGAACCGGGAAAATGACCCCTAAAGGAGGACAGATCTCGCACACACCCCAGAAAGGCTTCCCTCTTTTCTGGCTTTAAAGACAGGCTTGAGAGGAGAAATCTGCCCTTGGGTGGGTGAGATTTGAAACCTATCTTGTATCCCTGAGCTATGTGTTATCGGCGGGCTTCTTGTTCTGCTTGGATTTATTCCAGGATTGAGCCGGCTTCCAAGTGCTCTTGGTTTGCTCGGACTTAGAGGAGGACTGCTGATGTTGGGACTTCTCAGAACGAAAGGAACTAAAGTTAGATCCTTGTCCCTTAGATTTGTTCTTTTTATCCTGCGATAGGTAGGCACACTTGTCCCCAGTAACCTTGAAGATAATGGAGTCCAGGCCTGGACCAAATAAAATGTTTCCCTTAAAGTGGAGGGAAAGTAGTCTAGACTTAGAAGTCATGTCTGCAGACCAGGACTTCAGCCAGAGCGCCCTACGCGTCTGCACTGAGAAACCAGAGATTTTAGCATTCTCAGAGGTGGACGGCTCAGTTGCACTAAAGGGGTTAACTTTCTTAGACAAAATAACCTTGTTAATGTATATGGAGCATAGTTGAGCGGGCTGGCACACCAAGGCCACCTCACAATATAGACAGGTATTACTATTAGGAATAGAGGGAGTACCCTCAAGCATATCAGGATCCTCCACAGCTTGCGCAAACAGTAGGATACAAATAAACAAACTTTTTATTTTTCTCAAAAACGGCACCTATATACCCTCAATGACTGGGGCACTCACCACCTCCTAGACCCAGACACCCAGAGAAGAAGCGTTTTCTCCAACAGCTAGCTTGGTCAGGAAAGAGAAAACAAAAGTGTAACCAAACCCGGTCACGTGGTACGCAATGCAGGACTGCTCCTGCTATGAGAAAAAAACGTAAATTATGCTTACCTGATAATTTCATTTTCTTCTGAAGGAAGAGTCCACAGCTGCATTCATTACTTTTGGGAATTCAGAACCTGGCCACCAGGAAGAGGCAAAGACACCCCAGTCAAAGGCTTAAATACCTCCCCCCCCCCCTTCCCTCATCTCCCAGTCATCCAGTCATTCTGTCAAGGGAACAAGGAACAGTATGAGAAATATCAGGGTGAAAAAAGGTGCCAGAAGAACAAAAAATTACAGCCACCTCATAGATATAAAAACACTTCAGAAGAAAATGAAATTATCAGGTAAGCATAATTTATGTTTTTCTTCTTAAAAGGGAAGAGTCCACAGCTGCATTCATTACTTTTGGGAAAAAACACCCAAGCTAGAGGACACAGAATGCAAACAACGGGTGGGTACAAAATGCGGCCCCTTCGAAAGGCACCGTAGCCTGAATTACTCAACACCCAAACATTTAAGTACAAATGACACGGAAGAAATCCCGAGCCCAGGTAACTGCACATCAGTTACACCACCGGCAAAGCCGAACTAGGGACCACTCAGACCTAGAGTCCGTCAGGCCCAAACAACCTTTAAGCCGTCCACCCCACGAGTCCAGGAAAATCCAAAGGAAGTTTTCCCACTCCACACCTAGAGAACAACCCATGGTTGTCTTACAAGTCAACGCCCATGGAGACAAGCTCCCTGGAACACAAAGACCAAAGAAGAAAGGATCCATACACAAGGAAACATGTCCCAAAAAGGACTTGAGGAACCCCTCATGTTCCTAATCCCATACCATACCGTAAGGTACTCCAGGAAAATCATGAGACCCCCGATGCCCCATAACATATCTAGAACTGGAGGCTAGATAGGCAGAGACAGCAGAAAACAGGATAACTATCCCAGCAGTTAGAAAAGAGCTCTCCAAGAGAAACTCAAACCGACGGAAGAGGAACTCACAAAGACCAGCCTCCAAAAGGAAGGCTGACCCTATTGCTAACTCAAACCTCCAAAAAGAGCTTCAAAGCATGTTAGCATCCAGACCAAAGCAATTAGCTGTAACTGGTTACACCATCATCAACCATGCCCGTGCAACCAGACCAGACGATTCACCCAAGGCGGGAAAGAATGATACTCCACCACCAGAAGAAAATGCGCAATAGGCTGTCAACGAACTTTGAGTGAAAACACAAACGTTAATCACATGGCACACCAGACCACAAAGGTCACACACATCTCCCAACTTCCAAAGAATGGAAATAACGGTTCTGAGTCCCCGGGGACCTGAGAACCATGATGCCGTCTGCAAGAAGCAGATGCGTAACCCAGGCGAATAGCCCAAACCAACCAACCTTAGAATGGCAGTCACAACCCTCCGTCCGGAGGAGTTGCATATAAACAACAGGCCTCATACGTCGGTAGGATCCGAGCCTGGAGTCCATAGAATAGGCCAAGAGACAGTCTCAGCACCACGAAGGTGATATGAACCCTGGTAACAGATGAAAAAGAGCCCGACTAGTACCAGCCTGGCATAAGGACACTCTGGAACTGTTCAAGGTCCAAGAAAATTCATCCCGAAGGAACGATAAATGAACTAGAAAACATAATTCAAAACATAATATTTAACAAGTGCGCAACTTCCAAGGGAGTGCCCACACGACCACTAGTCGCAAGTATCGGTTCTAGAGAACGTTCATAAAACGAAAATCTAACAGACATGAGCTTAATAAAAAACAAATTAAACTCATCCATCCGGATCAAAAATTAAAATGAATGCAGCACCCATCGAGTGAACGCCCAAGGTGAATGAAAACAACAACAGGACCAGCTAATTAGAAGTCCCAATCACCCAAGCTCAGAACTGGAATCAAAAACATAAAGAAAAACAAAACGGAGACGTTAGGAGATTGGCTTCATCCCCAAACATCATATCCATTTTGCCATCCAGCTTCAAAGGCCTCGGATCCCTTGGCCCACTAGGACTGGAATCCTCTAACACTGCCAAAACATGTTTTAAAAGAACTCGCAGGCGAGCCAGCCTATAACGGTAGGCAAAATCATCCTTTGCCGGATATGCTGACGAACCTGGCTCCGAGATTGGGGCCCCTGAAGCCTTAGAGGCCAAAGCTTCCCCAGAAGGCCGAGCTGAATCAGTCGATCCCACGGAACACGGAGAGTATCTTAGAAATACTTCACTTGGGAGATATAAATTAGTCAGCACCATAGAGATGGCCATGCGGAACCGTGCCGTAAACTCCAACGGAAACAAGCCACTCTCCAGTGAAGGCCCTTGGGACACCTGCGTGCGTAGCCGGGAAAGGGTCTTGGGCACGCGCCTCACGGGTCATGGAAACCTCGGAGGCAGATGGCTCAACTCACTCTAAGTTCCCAGATTCAGGAAAAGAGTACTCTGGAACGGCAACCGGGAACATAACTGATGGGCATTACCCGGGCCATTTCATATTCATTACAAGACACATCCTCTGTATCGGAGGCATCCGTGTCACGTACATCAAAATCCTCCATAATCTTGGGATTACAAAAAGACAAAACTAACTGGGAACCTATGACATCACCAATGGCTGGGGCACTCACCACCTCCTGTGAACCAGACAACCCACGAGCAAGACTCTCTCGGTCGCACACAGTCAGCATACGGATGTGAAAAAAAAAAACAACGTAACCGCACCCGTCACAAGGTGCACCGTGCCAGTCACAAAAGGGCGTGCAATCTTGAGAGATCGCATCAGTAAAAGAAGGCCGTTATGTTCCATAAACAGGCCGTGAGCCTAGAATAGCTACACATTGCAGATAGGACCATATAACAAACATGATTAAAGTCCCCCCTGTTCAATAACCCCCCCTCAGGAGATATTAACCCATGATTCCTCATTTAAGATAAAAGGAGTCCCACTGGGACCCTACCTTGTTTCTTCAACATTACATCTCATATTGAAATAAAATGAAACAGTCTTACCGGAATCTAACCTGTGGAACAGGAACATGGCCCTTCAAGTGTGATAGATAGTAGCCTCGCTTCTGACATGCACTTGAGTGAAGAAAGGTAGGCACCGAAACTCGTCAACACTGATTACCAAGGAGCTGTTAATATGAGTTGGGATGGGTCCGCAGGAAAAGCGTTCAATCTCCACGCTGTCAGCCTCAGACAATCGAGATTCTGATGTTGGAAAGGACCCTGTTCCAGCAGATCCCTGCGAAAGGGTAACCTCCACGGCGGACAGGATGACATCCCCACCAGATCCGCAAACCACGTCCTCCAGGGACACGAAGGAGCAAACAGAATGGTCAACTCTCTCTCCTGCTTTATGCGTGCCACTATACGAGGTAGAAGTGGTAAGGGAGGAAAAATGTACGCTAGATCGAACCCCCAAGGAACCGCTAATGCATCCATCAGTTCTGCCAGGGGGTCCCTCGACCCGTAACGGGAACGTTTGCAATTGAGTCTGGATGCCATGAGATCTATCTCCGGCATTCCCCATCTGAGACAAATCTCCACAAACACCTCGGGGTGAAGAGACCATTCCCACGGATGGAATGTTTGCCTGCTGGGAAAGTCTGCTTCCCAGTTGTCCACACCCGGGATGTGGATAGCCGAAAGCGAGCAGTTGTGGGCCTCCGCCCATTCCAGTATCCGAGACACCTCCCTCAGTGCGAGGGAGCTCCTCGTACCCCCCCTGATGGTTGATTTAAGCCACCGAGGTAATGTTGTCCGTCTGAAACCTTATGAAGTTGAACGTCCCCAGGTGGGGCCACGCCTACAGAGCATTGTAGATCGCTCAAAGTTCCAGGATATTTATCGGTAAAAGGAACTCCAGTCGAAACCATTTTCCCTGTGCCATTCTGGCACCCCAAACAGATCCCCATCCCGCCAGACTCGCGTCCATGGTCACAATCTCCCAGGACGGTCTCAAGAAGGATGTCCCCACCAAGAGAGGAGTTTATCTTCTAACCATGAGATTGAAGTAACAGGAGCAGAGACCTTGAATCGTCCACTGCCTGACTGAAGGACGGCACTTGAACCAGGATGTCGTCTAAATAGGGTGCCCCCGCAATGCCCCTGGATCTGGCTACAGCAAGCAGGGCCCCAAGAACCTTCGTGAAAACTCTCGGGGCCGTCGCCAGACCGAAAGGAAGGGCCACAAACTGGAAGTTCTGGTCCAGAAATGCAAATCTTAGGAACTTGAAGTGGTCCCTGTAAATTGGAACATGAAGGTAGGCATCCTTCAAGTCTATTGTGGTCATGAACTGCCCCTCTTGAACTAGGGGCAAAATGGACCGTATTCTTTCCATTTGAACGATGGAATGGACAAAAACATAATTTATGCTTACCTGATAAATTCCTTTCTCCTGTAGTGTAGTCAGTCCACGGGTCATCCATTACTTATGGGATTATATCTCCTCCCTAACAGGAAGTGCAAGAGGATCACCCAAGCAGAGCTGCTATATAGCTCCTCCCCTCTACGTCATACCCAGCCATTCGACCAAAACCAAACGAGAAAGGAGAAACTATAGGGAGCAGTGGTGACTGGAGTTTAATTTAAAATTTAGACCTGCCGTAAAAACAGGGCGGGCCGTGGACTGACTACACTACAGGAGAAAGGAATTTATCAGGTAAGCATAAATTATGTTTTCTCCTGTTAAGTGTAGTCAGTCCACGGGTCATCCATTACTTATGGGATACCAATAACAAAGCTAAAAGTACACGGATGACGGGAGGGACAGGCAGGATCTTTACACGGAAGGAACCACTGCCTGTAGAACCTTTCTCCCAAAAACAGCCTCCGAAGAAGCAAAAGTGTCAAATTTGTAAAATTTTGAAAAAGTGTGAAGTGAAGACCAAGTTACAGCCTTGCAAATCTGTTCAACAAAGGCCTCATTCTTAAAGGCCCAAGTGGAAGCCACAGCTCTAGTAGAATGAGCTGTAATCCTTTCAGGAGGCTGCTGTCCAGCAGTCTCATAGGCTAAACGTATTATGCTACGAAGCCAAAAAGAGAGAGAGGTAGCCGAAGCTTTTTGACCTCTCCTCTGTCCAGAATAAACGACAAACAGGGAAGAAGTTTGACGAAAATCCTTAGTTGCCTGCAAATAAAATTTCAGGGCACGGACGACGTCCAGATTGTGCAGAAGTCGTTCCTTCTTTGAAGAAGGGTTAGGGCACAATGATGGAACAACAATCTCTTGATTGATATTCTTGTTAGTGACTACCTTAGGTAAGAACCCAGGTTTAGTACGCAGAACTACCTTGTCTGAATGAAAAATCAGATAAGGAGAATCACAATGTAAGGCCGATAACTCAGAGACTCTTCGAGCCGAGGAAATAGCCATTAAAAACAGAACTTTCCAAGATAACAGCTTGATATCAATGGAATGAAGGGGTTCAAACGGAACACCTTGCAGAACGTTAAGAACTAAGTTTAAGCTCCACGGCGGAGCAACAGTCTTAAACACAGGCTTAATCCTAGCCAAAGCCTGACAAAAAGCCTGAACGTCTGGAACTTCTGACAGACGTTTGTGTAAAAGGATGGACAGAGCTGAGATCTGTCCCTTTAACGAACTAGCAGATAAACCCTTTTCTAAACCTTCTTGTAGAAAAGACAATATCCTAGGAATCCTAACCTTACTCCATGAGTAACTCTTGGATTCGCACCAATGCAAGTATTTACGCCATATTTTATGGTAAATTTTCCTGGTAACAGGTTTCCTAGCCTGTATTAAGGTATCAATCACTGACTCCGAGAATCCACGCTTTGATAGAATCAAGCGTTCAATCTCCATGCAGTCAGCCTCAGAGAAATTAGATTTGGATGTTTGAAAGGACCCTGAATCAGAAGGTCCTGTCTCAGAGGCAGAGACCATGGTGGACAGGACGACATGTCCACTAGATCTGCATACCAGGTCCTGCGTGGCCACGCAGGCGCTATTAGAATCACCGATGCTCTCTCCTGTTTGATCCTGGCAATCAATCGAGGAAGCATCGGGAAGGGTGGAAACACATAAGCCATGTTGAAAACCCAAGGTGCTGTCAGAGCATCTATCAGAACCGCTCCCGAGTCCCTGGACCTGGATCCGTAACAAGGAAGCTTGGCGTTCTGGCGAGACGCCATGAGATCCAGATCTGGTTTGCCCCAACGCCGAAGCAGTTGGGCAAAGACCTCCGGATGAAGTTCCCACTCCCCCGGATGAAAAGTCTGGCGACTTAGGAAATCCGCCTCCCAGTTCTCCACGCCTGGGATGTGGATCGCTGACAGGTGGCAAGAGTGAGACTCTGCCCAGCGAATTATCTTTGAGACTTCCATCATCGCTAGGGAACTCCTTGTCCCTCCCTGATGGTTGATGTAAGCCACAGTCGTGGTGTTGTCCGACTGAAACCTGATGAACCTCAGAGTTGCAAACTGAGGCCAAGCCAGAAGGGCATTGAAAACTGCTCTTAATTCCAGAATGTTTATTGGAAGGAGTCTCTCCTCCTGAGTCCATGATCCCTGAGCCTTCAGGGAATTCCAGACAGCGCCCCAACCTAGCAGGCTGGCGTCTGTTGTTACAATCGTCCAATCTGGCCTGCTGAAGGGCATCCCCCTGGACAGATGTGGCCGAGAAAGCCACCATAGAAGAGAATCTCTGGTCTCTTGATCCAGATTCAGCATAGGGGACAAATCTGAGTAATCCCCATTCCACTGACTTAGCATGCACAATTGCAGTGGTCTGAGATGCAGGCGTGCAAAAGGACTATGTCCATTGCCGCTACCATTAAGCCGATTACCTCCATGCATTGAGCCAATGACGGGTGTTGAATGGAATGAAGGACACGGCAAGCATTTAGAAGTTTTGTTAACCTGTCCTCTGTCAGGTAAATTTTCATTTCTACAGAATCTATAAGAGTCCCCAAGAAGGGAACTCTTGTGAGTGGCAATAGAGAACTCTTTTCTACGTTCACCTTCCACCCATGCGACCTTAGAAGTGCCAGAACTAACTCTGTATGAGACTTGGCAGTTTGGAAACTTGACGCTTGTATCAGAATGTCGTCTAGGTACGGAGCTACCGCTATTCCTCGCGGTCTTAGTACCGCTAGAAGAGAGCCCAGAACCTTTGTAAAGATTCTTGGAGCCGTAGCTAACCCGAAGGGAAGAGCTACAAACTGGTAATGCCTGTTTAGGAAGGCAAACCTTAGATACCGATAATGATCCTTGTGAATCGGTATGTGAAGGTAGGCATCCTTTAAATCCACTGTGGTCATGTACTGACCCTTTTGGATCATAGGTAAGATTGTCCGAATAGTTTCCATTTTGAACGATGGAACTCTTAGGAATTTGTTTAGGATCTTTAAGTCCAAGATTGGTCTGAAGGTTCCCTCTTTTTTGGGAACCACAAACAGATTTGAGTAAAACCCTTGTCCGTGTTCCGACCGCGGAACTGGTTGGATCACTCCCATTAGTAAAAGGTTTTGTACACAGCGTAGAAACGCCTCTTTCTTTATCTGGTTTGCTGACAACCTTGAAAGATGAAATCTCCCTTTTGGAGGAGAAGCTTTGAAGTCCAGAAGATATCCCTGAGATATGATCTCTAACACCCAGGGATCCTGGACATCTCTTGCCCAAGCCTGGGCGAAGAGAGAAAGTCTGCCCCCCACTAGATCCGTTTCCGGATCGGGGGCCCTCACTTCATGCTGTCTTAGGGGCAGCAGCAGGCTTTCTGGCCTGCTTGCCCTTGTTCCAGGACTGGTTAGGTTTCCAGCCCTGTCTGTAGCGAGCAACAGTTCCTTCCTGTTTTGGAGCGGAGGAAGTTGATGCTGCTCCTGCCTTGAAGTTACGAAAGGCACGAAAATTAGACTGTTTAGCCCTTGGTTTGGCTCTGTCTTGAGGCAGGGCATGGCCCTTACCTCCAGTAATGTCAGCGATAATTTCTTTCAAACCGGGCCCGAATAATGTCTGCCCTTTGAAAGGTATGTTAAGCAATTTAGATTTAGAAGTCACATCGGCTGACCAGGATTTAAGCCACAGCGCTCTGCGCGCTTGGATGGCGAATCCGGAGTTCTTAGCCGTAAGTTTAGTTAAGTGTACTACGGCATCAGAAATAAATGAATTAGCTAGCTTAAGGACTCTAAGCTTGTCTATAATCTCATCCAATGGAGCTGAGCTAATGGTCTCTTCCGGAGACTCAAACCAGAATGCCGCCGCAGCCGTGACAGGCGCAATGCATGCAAGGGGTTGTAATATAAAACCTTGTTGAACAAACATTTTCTTAAGGTAACCCTCTAACTTTTTATCCATTGGATCTGAAAAAGCACAGCTATCCTACACCGGGATAGTGGTGTGCTTAGCCAGAGTAGAAACTGCTCCCTCCACCTTAGGGACCGTCTGCCATAAGTCCCGTGTGGTGGCGTCTATTGGAAACATTTTTCTAAATATAGGAGGGGGTGAAAAAGGCACACCGGGTCTATCCCACTCCTTGTTAACAATTTCTGTAAGCCTTTTAGGTATAGGAAAAACGTCAGTACACGTCGGTACCGCAAAATATTTATCCAGCCTACATATTTTCTCTGGAATTGCAACCGTGTTACAATCATTCAGAGCCGCTAATACCTCCCCTAGTAATACACGGAGGTTCTCAAGCTTAAATTTAAAATTTGAAATGTCTGAGTCCAGTTTACTTGGATCAGATCCGTCACCCACAGAATGAAGCTCTCCGTCCTCATGTTCTGCAAATTGTGACGCAGTATCAGACATGGCTCTATTATTATCAGCGCACTCTGTTCTCACCCCAGAGTGGTCGCGTTTACCCCTAAATTCTGGCAATTTAGATAATACTTCAGTCATAACATTAGCCATGTCTTGCAAAGTGATTTGTATGGGCCGCCCTGATGTACTTGGCGCCACAATATCACGCACCTCCTGAGCGGGAGACGAAGGTACTGACACGTGAGGAGAGTTAGTCGGCATAACTTCCCCCTCGTTGTCTGGTGAAATTTTCTTTACATGTACAGATTTTAGTTATAGCAACCAAATTTTCACAGTAAATGCAGTAAGTTAGCAAAGGATTGCACCCACCAGCAAATGGATGATTAACCCCTTAGTACCCAAAAACGGATAACAATTTAATATAAACGTTTTTATCACAGTCAAAAACACAATCTCACAGGTCTGCTGAGAGTGATTACCTCCCTCAAAACTAGTTTTGGAGACCCCTGGGCTCTGTAGAGACGTCCTGGATCATGGAGGAAGAAATAGGAAGACTGTGACTGAATTTTTACTGCGCAATAAAGCGCCAAAATAGGCCCCTCCCACTCATAGTACAACAGTGGGGAAGCTCAGTAAACTGATTTTATTCATAAACAAACGACAGCCATGTGGAAAAATAATGCCCAAAAAGTTTTATCACCAAGTACCTCAGAGAAAAACGATTAACATGCCAGTAAACGTTTTAAAAATAAAATTATGAAATGTTATTAATAAGCCTGCTGCTAGTCGCTTTCACTGCAGTGGAGGCTCAAATATAAGTTAAATGTATACAGTATTTTCTTAGTGAAGTTCCATTCCCTAGAAATACCTCAGGGTAAACATACATACATATCAGCCTGATACCAGTCGCTACTACTGCATTTAAGGCTGCACTTACATTACATCGGTATTAGCAGTATTTTCTCAGTCAATTCCATTCCTTAGAAAATAATATACTGCAACATACCTCCTTGCAGGTGAACCCTGCCCGCTGTCCCCTGTTCTGAAGTTACCTCACTCCTCAGAATGGCCGAGAACAGCAAATGGTTACGACCGCTAAGATCATACACAAACTCAGGTAGATTCTTCTTCTAATGCTGCCTGAGAAAAAACAACACACTCCGGTGCTGTTTAAAATAACAAACTTTTGATTGAAGAAATAAAAACTAAGTTTAACAACCACAGTCCTCTCACACGTCCTATCTATTAGTTAGGTGCAAGAGAATGACTGGGTATGACGTAGAGGGGAGGAGCTATATAGCAGCTCTGCTTGGGTGATCCTCTTGCACTTCCTGTTAGGGAGGAGATATAATCCCATAAGTAATGGATGACCCGTGGACTGACTACACTTAACAGGAGAAAACTTGTTTAAACACCTCAGATCCAAAAACGTGCGGAACGTGCCCTCCTTTTTTTGAACTACAAACAGATTTGAATAGTACCCTAGACCCCTTTCTGCAAGGGGTACTGGTAAAATAACACCTAGAGAGGAAAGATCCCTCACACATCCTAGAAAGGCCTCTTTCTTTTCTGGCCTTGATGACAGGTTTGACATGAGGAATCTGACCCTGGGAGGGAAGGACTTGAATCCTATCCTGTAACCCTGGGAGACAACCTCCAGAACCCAGGGGTCCTGAACATCCTGTAACCAGGCTTCGGAGAATAGAGATAACCTGCCCCCTTCTCGGTCCATAGATATGCCGACTTGGTGTCTGTGGGCTTCTTGTTCTGTTTGGACTTGTTCCAAGACTGAGCAGGCTTTCAAGTTCCCTTGGACTGGTCCGCTTTTGCGACGGGCTGCTGGCATTGGGCCTTATCCGCACGAAAAGTAGCTCCCTTAGGCTTAGCTTTCTTATCTTGGGGTAGGAAGGCACCCTTGCCTCCCGAAACCGTGGAAATGATCGAGTCCAGGCCTGGACCGAACAGAATCTTTCCTTGAAAGGGCAGGGACAGCAACCTCAATTTAGAGGTCATGTCTGCCGACCAGGCTTTTAGCCACAAGGCCCTGCACGCTAAAACCGAAAACCCTGACACCTTAGCATTCAGGCAAATAATTTGCATATTGACGTTGCAAATGAAAGATTTGACTACCTTCAAAGTCTTAATCTTTTCCTGCACCTCTTTGAAAGAGAGGGTTCACCCTCAATCATTTCACTCAGGGAATCAAACCCATATGACGCAGCTCCAGCAACCGCAGCTACGGCTGCTGCCGGCTGAAAAACAAAGCCTGTGTGCTAAAACATCTTTCTCAGCATGATCTCCAACTTTTTATCCATGGGCTCTTTAACGACAAACTATCCTCTAGGGGAATAGTCGTTCGCTTAACGAGCGTGGAGATGGCCCCATCCACCCTAGGAATTGTCCCCCACAGCTCCAACTGAGCCTCCGGAACGGGAAAAAGTTTCTTAAAGGTCGAGGAAGGGGAAAAGGAAAAACCTAAATTGAGGCGTGAATCACTTTAGAAACCGCCGTCTGCAGTTGATCCGCAAAATCTGGCGGCCAACATCTCTCCCAAAGGAGAAACGGTTGGAACCCGGGGCGCTGCATGTGCAATAGGGGACTCAACTCAAGAACGCACCTCACGGGACAGAGAACCCTCAGAGGTGGACGGCTCAGTGGTACTAGACATTCTTTTAGTCTTGGATGTCTCGACCCTCTCAAGGCATGTGGAACATAATTGGGCAGGCGGGTCTACCCGAACCTCACAATAAACACAGGTATGAGACTCTGTCAAAGAGGGAGTACCCTTTAACGCGTCAGAATCCTCCATAGCTTGCGCTTTTATTAGAATAACAGAGAAACTAACAGGCACCTTTATAACCGCCAATGGCCCGGGCACTCACCACCTCCTATGAACTGGAACACAGAAACTGCTTTGTCTCCTCCGTCGCAGATCAGACCGGAAGTGAAGAGCGCCACCCAGTCACACAGGTGCCTCGCCGAGCCGCCACCCTGCTTAAAGGGGAAAACACGCCAAAAAGGGCCACGCAAAAACTCCCGGAAAAGAACCTGATAGTTCCACACATTGCCAGAGCCTTATCCCGCACAGCGCAGCAATGACACAATAAACAATATCATGTATAAACCCCCCTGTTCAATAATCCCCCTACCAGGAATATTAACCTGTGATTCTGTAAAGATAAAAGGCGCCACACTGTAGCCCTGTCTTCTATGTAAACATTGTGTATAAAAATGAAACGATCTTACCAGAATCCACGCCGTGGAACAGGAACACGGCCCTTCAAGTGTGACAGGTCATAGCAGTGCTCCTGACATTAACTTGAGAGAAGAAAGCAGTCTGTGAAATTTGTCAATGCTGATTGCTGTAGGAGCTGTTAATATGAGTCGGAATCTCTGGACTCTAACTTTCACCCAAGTCCTCACTGAGAAGCCTTATAGGGCTACTTAAAACTCCTGTCCCATTGTGAAGAGTAATACCCTCCATAAGAGACCTCCGAATCTTCGGCACCTCTCTGCCACCTCCTGTGACAAAAGGCAAAGAATGACTGGGGGATGAGAGGAGTGGGAGAGGTATTTAAGCCTTTATTAACCCCTAACAGCTGGGGTGTCTTTGCCTCCTCTTGGTGGCCAGGTTCTTAATTCCCAATAGTAATAAATGAAGCCGTGGACTCTCCTCCCCTTTAGATGGAAATCAAGGGCAAACAAAGGGAGAAGCCTCTAGCATACCTCGAAAAGAGCGGACTACAAGGCTGTAAGAGGACAAAGTTACATAGAGTATACTCTACAAACGGAGGAGAGCAAGAAAGGAAAAATTCCAGACCACCTCCTACATGGATCCCAAGGAACCAAAGAAAAGCCTTAAAGGGAAACCCAATTTTTTTTCTTTCATGATTCAGATAGAGCATGCAATTTTAAGCAACTTTCTAATTTATTCCTTTTATCCATTTTTCTTCATTTTCTTGCTATCTTTATTTGAAAAAGCAGCAATGTAAGCTTACAAGCCAGCCCATTTTTGGGTTAGAACCCTGGATTGTGCTTGCTGATTGGTGAATACCATTTAGCCACCAATCAGCAGGAACAACCTAAATGCTGAACCAAAGATGGGCCGTCTCGTAAGCTTACATTCCTGCTTTTTTAAATAAAGATACCAAGAGAACGAAGAAATAAGAAAATTTATGCTTACCTAATAAATTTGTTTCTTTTTAGACACAATGAGTCCATGGATTTCATCCTTACTTGTGGGATTACGCCTCCTGGTCAGCAGGAGGAGGCAAAGAGCACCACAGCAAAGCTGTATATATAGCTCCTCCCTTCCCTCCCACTCCAGTCATTCGACCGAAATTAGGAACAGAAAGGAAAAGCCAAGGTGCAGAGGTGTCTGAAGTTTAACAAAAAAATAATAACCTGTCTCATAGAACAGGGCGGGCCGTGGACTCATCGTGACTAAAAAGAAACAAATTTATCAGGTAAGCATAAATTGTATTTTATTTTTAAAGACACAATGAGTCCAAGGATTTCATCCTTACATGTGGGATACAATACCAAAGCTATAGTACACAGATGAAAAGGGAGGGACAAGACAGGGAACCTAAACGAAAACAGAATTTATGTTTACCTGATAAATTACTTTCTCCAACGGTGTGTCCGGTCCACGGCGTCATCCTTACTTGTGGGATATTCTCTTCCCCAACAGGAAATGGCAAAGAGCCCAGCAAAGCTGGTCACATGATCCCTCCTAGGCTCCGCCTACCCCAGTCATTCGACCGACGTTAAGGAGGAATATTTGCATAGGAGAAACCATATGGTACCGTGGTGACTGTAGTTAAAGAAAATAAATTATCAGACCTGATTAAAAAAACCAGGGCGGGCCGTGGACCGGACACACCGTTGGAGAAAGTAATTTATCAGGTAAACATAAATTCTGTTTTCTCCAACATAGGTGTGTCCGGTCCACGGCGTCATCCTTACTTGTGGGAACCAATACCAAAGCTTTAGGACACGGATGAAGGGAGGGAGCAAATCAGGTCACCTAAATGGAAGGCACCACGGCTTGCAAAACCTTTCTCCCAAAAATAGCCTCAGAAGAAGCAAAAGTATCAAACTTGTAAAATTTGGTAAAAGTGTGCAGTGAAGACCAAGTCGCTGCCCTACATATCTGATCAACAGAAGCCTCGTTCTTGAAGGCCCATGTGGAAGCCACAGCCCTAGTGGAATGAGCTGTGATTCTTTCGGGAGGCTGCCGTCCGGCAGTCTCGTAAGCCAATCTGATGATGCTTTTAATCCAAAAAGAGAGAGAGGTAGAAGTTGCTTTTTGACCTCTCCTTTTACCGGAATAAACAACAAACAAGGAAGATGTTTGTCTAAAATCCTTTGTAGCATCTAAATAGAATTTTAGAGCGCGAACAACATCCAAATTGTGCAACAAACGTTCCTTCTTTGAAACTGGTTTCGGACACAGAGAAGGTACGATAATCTCCTGGTTAATGTTTTTGTTAGAAACAACTTATGGAAGAAAACCAGGTTTAGTACGTAAAACCACCTTATCTGCATGGAACACCAGATAAGGAGGAGAACACTGCAGAGCAGATAATTCTGAAACTCTTCTAGCAGAAGAAATTGCAACTAAAAACAAAACTTTCCAAGATAATAACTTAATATCAACGGAATGCAAGGGTTCAAACGGAACCCCCTGAAGAACTGAAAGAACTAAATTGAGACTCCAAGGAGGAGTCAAAGGTTTGTAAACAGGCTTAATTCTAACCAGAGCCTGAACAAAGGCTTGAACATCTGGCACAGCGGCCAGCTTTTTGTGAAGTAACACAGACAAGGCAGAAATCTGTCCCTTCAGGGAACTTGCAGATAATCCTTTTTCCAATCCTTCTTGAAGGAAGGATAGAATCCTAGGAATCTTAACCTTGTCCCAAGGGAATCCTTTAGATTCACACCAACAGATATATTTTTTCCAAATTTTGTGGTAAATCTTTCTAGTTACAGGCTTTCTGGCCTGAACAAGAGTAACGATAACAGAATCTGAGAACCCTCGCTTCGATAAGATCAAGCGTTCAATCTCCAAGCAGTCAGCTGGAGTGAAACCAGATTCGGATGTTCGAACGGACCCTGAACAAGAAGGTCTCGTCTCAAAGGTAGCTTCCAAGGTGGAGCCAATGACATATTCACCAGATCTGCATACCAAGTCCTGCGTGGCCACGCAGGAGCTATCAAGATCACCGACGCCCTCTCCTGATTGATCCTGGCTACCAGCCTGGGGATGAGAGGAAACGGCGGGAACACATAAGCTAGTTTGAAGGTCCAAGGTGCTACTAGTGCATCCACTAGAGCCGCCTTGGGATCTCTGGATCTGGACCCGTAGCAAGGAACTTTGAAGTTCTGACGAGAGGCCATCAGATCCATGTCTGGAATGCCCCACAGCTGAGTGACTTGGGCAAAGATTTCCGGATGGAGTTCCCACTCCCCCGGATGCAATGTCTGACGACTCAGAAAATCCGCTTCCCAATTTTCCACTCCTGGGATGTGGATAGCAGACAGGTGGCAGGAGTGAGACTCCGCCCATAGAATGATTTTGGTCACTTCTTCCATCGCCAGGGAACTCCTTGTTCCCCCCTGATGGTTGATGTACGCAACAGTTGTCATGTTGTCTGATTGAAACCGTATGAACTTGGCCCTCGCTAGCTGAGGCCAAGCCTTGAGAGCATTGAATATCGCTCTCAGTTCCAGAATATTTATCGGTAGAAGAGATTCTTCCCGAGACCAAAGACCCTGAGCTTTCAGGGATCCCCAGACCGCGCCCCAGCCCATCAGACTGGCGTCGGTCGTGACAATGACCCACTCTGGTCTGCGGAATGTCATCCCTCGTGACAGGTTGTCCAGGGACAGCCACCAACGGAGTGAGTCTCTGGTCCTCTGATTTACTTGTATCTTCGGAGACAAGTCTGTATAGTCCCCATTCCACTGACTGAGCATGCACAGTTGTAATGGTCTTAGATGAATGCGTGCAAAAGGAACTATGTCCATTGCCGCTACCATCAACCCGATCACTTCCATGCACTGAGCTATGGAAGGAAGAGGAACGGAATGAAGTATCCGACAAGAGTCTAGAAGTTTCGTTTTTCTGGCCTCTGTCAGAAAAATCCTCATTTCTAAGGAGTCTATTATTGTTCCCAAGAAGGGAACCCTTGTTGACGGAGATAGAGAACTCTTTTCCACGTTCACTTTCCATCCGTGAGATCTGAGAAAGGCCAGGACAATGTCCGTGTGAGCCTTTGCTTGAGGAAGGGACGACGCTTGAATCAGAATGTCGTCCAAGTAAGGTACTACAGCAATGCCCCTTGGTCTTAGCACAGCTAGAAGGGACCCTAGTACCTTTGTGAAAATCCTTGGAGCAGTGGCTAATCCGAAAGGAAGCGCCACGAACTGGTAATGTTTGTCCAGGAATGCGAACCTCAGGAACCGATGATGTTCCTTGTGGATAGGAATATGTAGATACGCATCCTTTAAATCCACCGTGGTCATGAATTGACCTTCCTGGATGGAAGGAAGAATAGTTCGAATGGTTTCCATCTTGAACGATGGAACCTTGAGAAACTTGTTTAAGATCTTGAGATCTAAGATTGGTCTGAACGTTCCCTCTTTTTTGGGAACTATAAACAGATTGGAGTAGAACCCCATCCCTTGTTCTCTTAATGGAACAGGATGAATCACTCCCATTTTTAACAGGTCTTCTACACAATGTAAGAATGCCTGTCTTTTTATGTGGTCTGAAGACAACTGAGACCTGTGGAACCTCCCCCTTGGGGGAAGTCCCTTGAATTCCAGAAGATAACCTTGGGAGACTATTTCTAGCGCCCAAGGATCCAGAACATCTCTTGCCCAAGCCTGAGCGAAGAGAGAGAGTCTGCCCCCCACCAGATCCGGTCCCGGATCGGGGGCCAACATTTCATGCTGTCTTGGTAGCAGTGGCAGGTTTCTTGGCCTGCTTTCCCTTGTGCCAGCCTTGCATTGGTCTCCAAGCTGGCTTGGCTTGAGAAGTATTACCCTCTTGCTTAGAGGACGTAGCACTTTGGGCTGGTCCGTTTCTACGAAAGGGACGAAAATTAGGTTTATTTTTTGCCTTGAAAGGCCGATCCTGAGGAAGGGCGTGGCCCTTACCCCCAGTGATATCAGAGATAATCTCTTTCAAGTCAGGGCCAAACAGCGTTTTCCCCTTGAAAGGAATGTTAAGTAGCTTGTTCTTGGAAGACGCATCAGCCGACCAAGATTTCAACCAAAGCGCTCTGCGCGCCACAATAGCAAACCCAGAATTCTTAGCCGCTAACCTAGCCAATTGCAAAGTGGCGTCTAGGGTGAAAGAATTAGCCAATTTGAGAGCATTGATTCTGTCCATAATCTCCTCATAAGGAGGAGAATCACTATCGACCGCCTTTATCAGCTCATCGAACCAGAAACATGCGGCTGTAGCAACAGGGACAATGCATGAAATTGGTTGTAGAAGGTAACCCTGCTGAACAAACATCTTTTTAAGCAAACCTTCTAATTTTTTATCCATAGGATCTTTGAAAGCACAACTATCCTCTATGGGTATAGTGGTGCGTTTGTTTAAAGTGGAAACCGCTCCCTCGACCTTGGGGACTGTCTGCCATAAGTCCTTTCTGGGGTCGACCATAGGAAACAATTTTTTAAATATGGGGGGAGGGACGAAAGGAATACCGGGCCTTTCCCATTCTTTATTAACAATGTCCGCCACCCGCTTGGGTATAGGAAAAGCTTCTGGGAGCCCCGGCACCTCTAGGAACTTGTCCATTTTACATAGTTTCTCTGGGATGACCAACTTGTCACAATCATCCAGAGTGGATAATACCTCCTTAAGCAGAATGCGGAGATGTTCCAACTTAAATTTAAATGCAATCACATCAGGTTCAGCTAGTTGAGAAATGTTCCCTGAATCAGTAATTTCTCCCTCAGACAAAACCTCCCTGGCCCCATCAGACTGGGTTAGGGGCCCTTCATAAATATTATTATCAGCGTCGTCATGCTCTTCAGTATCTAAAACAGAGCAGTCGCGCTTACGCTGATAAGTGTTCATTTTGGCTAAAATGTTTTTGACAGAATTATCCATTACAGCCGTTAATTGTTGCATAGTAAGGAGTATTGGCGCGCTAGATGTACTAGGGGCCTCCTGAGTGGGCAAGACTCGTGTAGACGAAGGAGGGAATGATGCAGTACCATGCTTACTCCCCTCACTTGAGGAATCATCTTGGGCATCATTGTCATTGTCACATAAATCACATTTATTTAAATGAATAGGAATTCTGGCTTCCCCACATTCAGAACACAGTCTATCTGGTAGTTCAGACATGTTAAACAGGCATAAACTTGATAACAAAGTACAAAAAACGTTTTAAAATAAAACCGTTACTGTCACTTTAAATTTTAAACTGAACACACTTTATTACTGCAAATGCGAAAAAACATGAAGGAATTGTTCAAAATTCACCAAATTTTCACCACAGTGTCTTAAAGCCTTAAAAGTATTGCACACCAAATTTGGAAGCTTTAACCCTTAAAATAACGGAACCGGAGCCGTTTTGAACTTTAACCCCTTTACAGTCCCTGGTATCTGCTTTGCTGAGACCCAACCAAGCCCCAAGGGGAATACGATACCAAATGACGCCTTCAGAAAGTCTTTTCTAAGTATCAGAGCTCCTCTCACATGCGACTGCATGCCATGCCTCTCAAAAACAAGTGCGCAACACCGGCGCGAAAATGAGGCTCTGCCTATGCTTTGGGAAAGCCCCTAAAGAATAAGGTGTCTAAAACAGTGCCTGCCGATATTATTATATCAAAATACCCAGATAAAATGATTCCTCAAGGCTAAATATGTGTTAATAATCAATCGATTTAGCCCAGAAAAAGTCTACAGTCTTAATAAGCCCTTTTTGAAGCCCTTATTTACGATCGTAATAAACATGGCTTACCGGATCCCATAGGGAAAATGACAGCTTCCAGCATTACATCGTCTTGTTAGAATGTGTCATACCTCAAGCAGCAAGAGACTGCTCACTGTTCCCCCAACTGAAGTTAATTGCTCTCAACAGTCCTGTGTGGAACAGCCATGGATTTTAGTGACGGTTGCTAAAATCATTTTCCTCATACAAACAGAAATCTTCATCTCTTTTCTGTTTCTGAGTAAATAGTACATACCAGCACTATTTCAAAATAACAAACTCTTGATTGAATAATAAAAACTACAGTTAAACACTAAAAAACTCTAAGCCATCTCCGTGGAGATGTTGCCTGTACAACGGCAAAGAGAATGACTGGGGTAGGCGGAGCCTAGGAGGGATCATGTGACCAGCTTTGCTGGGCTCTTTGCCATTTCCTGTTGGGGAAGAGAATATCCCACAAGTAAGGATGACGCCGTGGACCGGACACACCTATGTTGGAGAAAAGGCACCACTGCTTGAAGAACCTTTCTCCCAAAAACAATCTAAGCTGAAGCAAAGATATCAAATTTATAAAAAGTTTGAAAAGAAGACCAAGTTGCAGCCTTGCAAATCTGCGCAACTGAAGTATTAACTTCGAATGTCCATGAGGAAGCAACAGCCCAGATGGAATGAGTCGTAACTCTTTCAGGAGACTGCTGTCCAGCAAGCTCATATGCAAAACGTATGATACTCTTCAACCAAAAGGAAAGAAGTAGTCGTAGCTTTCTGACTCTTACGTTCTTTAGAAAAAATGTCAACGGAAAAGACGATTGATGAAAGTCCTTTCGCTTATAAATAAAAAAAATTGAAGACACGGACTACGTCCAAAATGTGCAGAAGACGTTCCTCCTGAGAGAAAAATTAGGACACAAGGAAGGAACAACAATTTCCTAAGGAATGGTCTCTAGTACATAACACCACCTTATCCGAATGAAAAATAAGGTAAGGCGAATTATACTGTAATGCCGAAAGCTCAAACACTCTTCGAGCGGAAGAAATGGCAACAAGAAATAAAACTTTCCAAGATAACAACTTAATATCTATGGAATGCATAGGTCCAACAGAACTCCTTGAAGAACTTTTAAGATCTAAATTCAAACTCCATGGAGGAGCAATTGGTTGAAACACAGGCCTGACTCTAATCAGAGCCTGACAAAAGGATTGAACATCTGGGACATCTGTCAGACGCTGGTGTAACAAAATAGATAAAGCAGAGATCTAACCCTTTAGGGAACTTGAAAAACCCTTCTCCAAGCCTTCTTGAAGAAAATACAAAATCTTGGGAATCCTAACTCTACTTCATGAGTAACCATCGGATTCACACCAATAAAGATATTTATGCCTTATCTTATGATAAATCTTCCTAGTTACATGCTTACAAGGCTGAATTAGGGTATCCCTGACCGAATCAAAGAAACCTCGCTTGTATAGGATCAAGCGTCCAATCTCCAAGCAATCAGCTTCAGAGAAACTAGACTTTGGTGGAAGAAGAGACCCTGAATAAGAGGTCCTTCCTCAACGGAAATGTCCAAGGTTGCAGAGATGACGATCGGCGAGGCCACGCAGAAGCGAGGAGGATCACTGATGCCTTCTCCTATTTGAACAATCACCCGGCAAAGAAGCGCAAACGGGGGAAATAGATATTCTAGGCTGAAGGACCCAAGAACTGCCAAGGCAGCCCCTAGACCTGGACCCGTATCTCAAAAGCCAGTCTGAAAAAGATGCTCATTTTATCAACTTTAGAAGGATGAAAGGTTGAATGGACCTCACCGGGGATTGAACCTGCAACCTTCAGGTTGTTACCGATCCCAGCCACAGTGCCTTAGCATGCTAAGCCATCTGTCCGGTCAATGTCCATTACCGTCACCATCAGCCCGAATACCTCTATGTACTGAGCCACTAAAGGCCGAGAGGTGGACTGAAGAACTAGACCAGTATTTATAGATCTCAATTCCTGACCTCAGTCAGAAAAATCTTCATTGATATGGAATTCGTCATGATTCCCAAAAAAGCTACCCTTGTGCTTGGGACTAAGGGACACTTTCCCAAAGTCACCTTCCACCCGTGAGCTCACAGGAAATATAACCTCATGTTCGTGTAAATCTTGCTTGCTGTAAGGATGACGCCCGGACTAGGATATTAGTCAGATACGGTGCCATTGCAATGCCCTGTAACTGAAGCACCGCCAACAGCGATCCCAGAGCCCTGTAAGAATTCGGAACTGTGGTAAGACCGAAAGGAAGGACCACGAACGGAAAGTGTTTGTCCAGAAAGGCAAATCCTAAAACTTGAGACGATTCTCGTGAACGGCACATGAAGACACTTAACCCTTAATCCACCAGACATAAATTGACCCTCTAGGATCAAGGAAGAAATGGAACAAATTAATAGTTTCCATCTTGAAGGACAGAACCCTTCTTTAAAAAATGGTCTGAAAATTCCCCTTTTCGGGAACCACACCCTGACCATTGTCCCCAGATCCTGTACCAGTATTAGAACTGTAACAACCACTCCCAGGTCTGAGAGGTCTCCTACGCAGTGTAAGGACATCTCTTCCTTTGTCTGATCCTCAGACGATCTTGAAAGCAGCAACTGCCCCTGAGAGGAAAATATTTTGAGCTTGAACCAAACAGCGAAAATGGAAAGTCAGCCCCTTACAAGATCCAATCCCAGACCGGGGCATCTTCCCCATGCTGTCTTTGATGCAACAGCAGGCTATGTGTTCACCAAAATCTTAGTCTTAGAACATATATCCGCAAAACAAGGCTCTAACCATAAGGTTCCAAGAGCTGGAACAGAGTTACCTATGCTCCCAGTTTGATAACTGGAAGGGACGAAATAAAGGATTTAGCCAATTAAAAGCTTTATCCAGTCCTGGATCTTATCCAGGGAAACTACTGACTAATAGCCTCAGACAACGCATCAAACCAATATGCCATCACAACAGTGATGG